>NW_006921845.1:877819-912160 GCF_000298275.1 Orycteropus afer afer | reverse complement strand
TACAGAGTAAATTCACTTTTCATACAGCAGTTCACATATACTTTGTCTCATGTCATTGACCAAAATTTACAATGCAACAGCTCCCCTCCCACTTCTTTAAAAAAACAAAAACCAAACCCACTGCCATTGAGTCAATTCTGACACATAGTGATTACCATGGAGTTTCCAAGGCTGTACGTTTTTATGGAAGTAAATCGCCTCCTCTTTCTTCCATGCAGCAGCTGGTGGGTTTGAAAGGCAGAACTTCTGGTAAGCAGCCTTATACACCACACCACCAAATACTCTGCTATAGTAAAATGATGACTGAATTCTTTCCTATGTCAGGAGGGCATATACATATATCTCTGTATGTGAAGAACTTACATGTAATTAATTATTAATGAAAACAATTTGTTATTTTATTTTTTTGTTCATATATAGTATTCCTCCTCAAGGTGTTATTTATTTATTTACTAAGAATGATTTATTGTGTTGTGGGTTCAAATTTACAAGGCAGAATCGTTTTACTCACAACAGTTCACACATATGTGGTTTCATGGCCTTGATTACAATCCCCAACATAAGAAGTTCTTCTCCCATATCCTGCCTATGACTATCCTTTCCCTGTGCTCTTCTTATCTATGCATTCCTGTTTGTCAAGCTTCCCCTCTATGCAAATGCTGCCCTTCTGATGTCTCATGGTTGATTGATCTAGGAGGGGCATCTCCCTATGGTAGGTGTGTGCATCTCCCTGGGGTACGTGTTCTGCATGTCAGTCTTTCCTACTGTTTGGCTGAGACCTAATCCACGGAACTGAGTTCTGTTACAGGCCCTAAGGATAACCCAAGGCCATAGTCTTGGGAGTTCTACTAGTCTCCACATGACCAGTAATTCCAGTGGTTTTTGTGTTTTTGAATTTTGTTCCACATTTTTCCTCCCACTCTCTCCAGGATCTCTGAGTTTGATCCCTTTTTGAGTGGTTGGCATTGGTAGCTGGGCACCATCTAGTTCTGTGAAGGCTGAAGTCCCTGAGGTTCATCATATCCTTGGACTTATTGTTTCCAAATAACTTTGATTTTCTTTAGTCTTCTTTGCTGCACATGAGAGGAGACCAATAGTTGTGTCTTAGATGGTCTTCTGATAGCTTTTAAGACACCAGTTGCTACTCACCAAAGTAGGATGTAGAACTAGATTTTTATGTACTATGTTCTGTCAGTTGAGTATGATGCCCCAGAGACTATAGTTTTGAGCCCATATGCCCAGTGACTCTCTCCCTCATGGTGTTTTGTTGTCTCTGAGAAGCTACTCCAACCTTGTCCCCTGTTAATACTCTACTGTTTATGGACATTTTTTGTAGGGCAAGTACATATGTAAGACTTTCCTCAGCCAAATCTATCCTTGGTCTTGGGTACATTCCTTTTCATTTACCCACACCTGATCTTCTCACCTGTCTATGCATTCATCTATAGCATAGTGTTTGCTGCCACTGGTAATGCAGTGGGCTGTTGTTATTGCTGTTATGTGCTATCGAGTTGGACCCGACTCATAGCAGCCCTTCCTTGGGTTTCTGAGGCAGTATCACTATGGAAGTAGATTGCCCAACCTTCCTTCCGAGGGGTAATGCAGTATAGTGCATGTAATATTTGCCTCTGTTGTCTATATCTTTTGTGTATTCTGCTGTGTCCTCCTCTACCTATTGTTGTTGTGCTGGACATATATTTTTGTTTTATTGTCTTTCTCTTCACTTAAATAAACATGTGACTCTTAACTTCTCAGAAATTTTCCCTCCCCTTCCCTTTCATCCCCAGTGATCAACAAAGTAAATTTTCTTCCAGGTGTAAAACTTTCCTTAACTTTTTACAGTAATGGATTTATAAAATATTTGTCCTTCTGTGACTGACTGTTTTCATTTGGTATAACGTCCTCTAAATTCATCCATGTTATAAGGTGATTTGTGGATTCATCATTATTCTTTAGTGTTGCATAGTATTCTATATGTGGATGGACTATAGTTTGGTTTTCTATTCATCTGCTGATGGGCACTTAGGTTGTTTTCATCTCTTTGCTATCGTGAATTGTACTGTGATGAGCATGAGTGTGCATATGTCTATTTGTGTGCTGGATCTCACCTCTTTAGAATATATTCCTAGTAATGGAATTGCTGGATCAAATAGTATTTCTATTTTCAATTTTGTAAGAAAGTGTCATACTGTTTTCCATAGTGACTGTAACATGTTACAGTCCCAGCAACAGTACCTGAGAGTTCCAATCTCTCTATACTCTCGCCAGAATTTGTAATTTCCCGTCTTGTTGAATTTTGCTATTATTGTTGGTGTGAGATGATAGTTCATCATTGTTTTCATTTGCATCTCTCTAATGGCTAATAGGGAGCTCTGGTAGCATAGTACCTGTTTTGATTACCTAGTGCTGCTCTGACAAGAATATACCACAAATGAGATGGCTTGAACAAACAGGAGTTTATTCTCTTACAGTTGAAAGGCTAGAAGTCCGAGTTCAAAGTGCCAGGCTCTAGGGGCTCAGTGAAAGCCCCTCAGGCTTGGGCTTGAGCTCTGCCTCCTACTCCTGGCCCACTGAAGCTAGAGGCTTTTCTTCACTCAGACAGCTGCTGGCTGCTGAGGCTGACAAGCCCAAGGTCTACAAATAACAAGGTACAGTCCTGATATTACCAAACCACATGGCAAGCCATTAATTTGAGTCCATGAAAAGTCCCAAGGTTGGCAAAGCATGGCAGGCTGCTGAACACTGACATGGCTACATGCAGGGTTCAAGCGTGCCATGAGCTAGAGACCATTCCCAAAGCTGCTGCTTATATATGGGAAGTGGACCACATCCCTAAAGCAGCTACTCAGCTGCTCACAGTAGATTCCACCATGGAGTTGATTACCAATCTCATCATGGGGAATACTACATCCAGCTGCCCAGCCACTCAACCAGGCCTAACCAAGTTGACACACAAACTTAACCACCACAGTACCTAAGGCATTTGACTGCTAACCAGAAAGCTGGTGGTTCAAAACAGCTACTCCAAGGAAGGAAGATTGGGCAATCTACTTCCGTAGAGATATCACCTTGGAAACCTAAGTAGGGGTCACTATGAGTTGAATTGACTTGACAGCAATGAGGTTTTTTTTTTTTTTTCCCAAATGGCTAATAATCATGAGCATTTCCTCATGTGTTTGTTGGGCACCTGTACATTTTCTTTGGTGAAGTGTCTGTTCATGTCCTCTGTTCTCTGTCCATTTTTTAATTGGATTGTTTGTCTTTTTGGTGTTGAGGTGTTGAAGTTTTCTATAAATTTTAGAGATAAGCCTCTTCTTGTCAGATATGTCATTGGTAAATATTTTTTCCCAATCTGTAAGTTCTCTTTTTACCAGTTTGGAGAAGTCTTTCAATGCACATAAGAATTTAAGTTTTAAAAAGGTCCCAGTCATCAAGTTTCTTCTCTTCTACTGCTTGTGCATTTTGGGTTATGCTTGATAGTTTATGTATGCCATAAATTAGGGCCTCTTTGTTTGCCCTTGTTTTGTTTGATGAACTTTATGCTTTTTGGTTTTATAGTTAAATCATTCATCCAACTTGAGTTCATTTTTGCATACGGTGTGAAGTATGGGTCTTGTTTCATTTTTCTGTAAGTGGATATCCAATTTTGCCAGCACTGTTTGTTAAAGATGCCAGTCTTCATTAGTATAGTGGTGAGTATCCCTGCCTGTCACATGGGAGACTGGGGTTCAATTCCCTGACAGGGAGGCAATGTTCATTTAAAGGAGCTCTGGTGGTGTAGTGCCTAAGGCATTTGACTGCTAACCAAGAGGTTGGAAGTTGAAGCCCACCAGCCACTTCTTGGAAGGAAGACTGGGCAATCTACTTCCATAAAGATTTACCACCTTGGATACTCAGAGGGGGTGCTATGAGCTCGAATTGACTCCATGGCAAAGAGTTTTTGGATTTTTTTTTTTTTCCATTTATTTGTTAAAGAGGCTATTACATCCCCAATGTAATGATGGCTTACAGATCAGCTGTCCATAGCTGGAGGGTCTATTTCTGGGTTCTTCATTCTGTTCCACGGGTCTGTTTGTCTATCATTGTACCAATGTCAGGCTGTTTTGACTACTGTGGCTATGAAGTAGGTTTTGAGATCAGGGAATATGAGACCTCCTACTTTGTTTTTCTTCTTCAGCAGTGTTTTCTTTATCTGAGGTCTCGTTCCTTTCCTTATGATACTGTTGTTGTTTGTTGTTATGTGCCGTCGAGTCGGACCCAACTCATAGCGACCCCTCCTTGGGTTTCTGAGGCAGTATCACTACGAAAGTAGATTGCCCAACCTTCCTTCTGAGGAGTGGCTGGTGAGTTTGAACTGCCAGCCTTTTGGTTAGCAGTCAAGTGCCTTAGGCACTATGCTACCAGAACTCCCCCATATGATATTAGTGACTGGTTTTTCTATATCCTTAAATCATGTTGATGGAATCTGGATCGAGATTCAGATTTGGAGATTTGCATAGAATGTGTAGATTGCTTTGGGTAGTATTGACATTTTCACAATATTTAGTCTTCATATCCATGAAGATGGCATCATTTGACTCAACAGCAGTGAGTTGTTATTTGTTTTGTTTCTTGGGGAGTATCCTGGTGGTGTAGTGCCTGCGACATTTGTCTGCTAACCAGAAGGTTGGTGGTTCATCCTCGCCAGTCACTCCTTGGAAGAAAGACTAGGCAATCTACTTCCGTAGAGATGTCGGAAAGTCAAGGAGGGGTGGCTATGAGTTGGGTTTGACTCAACGGCAGTGAGCTTGTAGTTTCTTGTAGGAGTGTTTTATAGTTTTCTTTGTATAGGTCTTTTGTGTCCCTAGTAAGATTTATTCCTAAGTATTTTATCTTTTTGGAAGCTTTTGTAAGTGGTATTATTTTCCTCATTTCTTTTTCAGAGATCTCTTTGTTGACATAAAGGAATCCAACTGGTTTTTGTATGTTGATATTGCATCCTGCCTCTTTGTTGAACCTATTAGTTCCAGAAATTTCTTGCTGAATCTCTTGGGATTTCTGGGTATAGGATCATGCCATCTGCAAATAAAGGCACATTTACTTCTTTGCCAATTTAGAGGCATTTTATTTCTCTTTCTTGCCTTATTGCCCTTGCTAGGGGAGCTCTGGTAGCATAGTGGCTAAGACACTTGCCCGCTACCGATGACTGGCGGTTCAAACCCACCAGCCACTCCTCGGAAGGAAGGTTGGGCAATCCTACTTCCGTAGTGATACTGCCTCGGAAACCCAAGGAGGGGTTGCTATGAGTCGGGTTTGACTCGACAGCACATAACAACAACAACAACAAGACTTCCAATACAATGTTAAATAGAAGTGGTGATAGAGAGCATCCTTGTCTGGTTCCCATTTGCAAGGGGAATGCTTTGAGTCTTTCTCCACTGACAATAATGGCTGTTGGTTTTGCATATATGCCTTTTATTATGTGAAGGATTTTCCCTTCTATTCCTATTTTGCTGAAAGTTTTGAACAGAAATGGATGTTGGATTTTATCAAATACCTTTTATGCATCAATTAATATGATCATATAGTTCTTTTCTATTATTTTATTTATGTGATGGATTATATTGATTGTTTTTCTGATGTTGAATGTTGCGTATCTGGTACAAATCCCACCTGGTCTTGAGGTATTATTCTTTTTTTGACATGTTGTTGGATTCTGTTGATTAGGATTTTCTTGAAGATTTTTGTGTCTATTTGCATGAGGAATATTTGTGTGTAGTTTTCCTTTTTAGTAGTGTCTTTACCTGATTTTGGTATCAGGGTTATGTTTGCTTCATAGAATGAATTTGGGAGTATTCCATTGTTTTATGTGTTTTGAATAGTTTGAGTACTATAGGTGTCAGCTCTTCTCTGAACGTTAGATACAATTCGCCAGTGAAGCCACTGGACCAAGATTTTTTATTTTTTTGGCAGGGGTGGGGGGAGTTTTTTTAATGACCTGCTAAATTTCTTCTTTTGTTATGTGTCTCTTCAAGTATTTTTATCTCACACCAGGTTAGTTTAGGTAGGTCTTGTGTTTCTAAAAATTTGTCCATCTCTTCTAGGTTCTCAAATCTGTTGGAGTACAGTTCTTCATAATCTCTTATTATCTTTTTTATTTTAGTTGGTTCTGTTGTCAAGTCACCCATTTAATTTATTATTTGTATTATTGGCAATCTTTGCTTTCTTTTCATTTGTTACATTTGCCAGGGGTTTACTGATTTTGTTAATCTTTTTGAAGAACCAACTTCTTGTTGATTTTCTCTACTCTCTGTTTTTTTTTTTTTTTTTTCTGCTTCATTTACTTCTGCTCTGATCTTTATTTTGTCCTTTCTTCTGGACACTGTAGGTTTGTTTTGTTGCTATTTTTCTAATTGTTAGAGTTGTTGAATTAGAGTGTTGATTCTGATTCTTTCTTTGTTGAGATATGTGCATCTATTGCTTCAATTTGACCTCTAAGAACTATATTCGCTGTGTCCCAAAGGTTTTCGTAAGTTGTATTTTCATTCTCATTTATTTCTAGGAATTTTTTTTTTTTAAATTTCATACTTTATATCTTCTATTACCCAGCAGTTTTTGAATAGTGTATTATTCAATTTCCACATATTTGATTTTTTCTCCCCCTTGGTCTTCCTATTATTGATTTGTAATTTTGTAGCATTGTGGGCTGAGAAGATGCTTTGCTGTATTTCAATGTTTTTAAATTTATTGAGTCTTGTTTTGTGGCCTTACATATATCTATTCTGGAGAATGATTGATACGCAGTGGAGAAGAATGTGTATTGTGCTTCTGTTGGCTGGAGTGCTCTGTATATGTCTATGAGGTCAAGTTATTTGTGTTGCTGAGATCTTCCATATCTTTGTTGAATATTTTTGTAGTTGTTCTGTCCTTTATCAAAAGTGGTGTTCATCTCCTACTACTATTGTAGAATTGTCAATTTTTCCTTTCAGTTCAGTTAATTTTTACTTTATATATTTTGAAGCTTTTTTCACTGGGTGCATAGATATTTATTACAGTAATGTTCTCTTGGTCAGTTGACCCTTTTAACATCATATAGTTCTCTTCTTTGTCCCTTATGCTTGTTTTCACCTTGAAGTCTATTTTATCACAAATAAACATTGCCTCTCCTGCTCTCTTTTGGTTGCCATTAGTTTGAAATATTTTTTCCATCCTTTGACTTTTAATATATTTTTATCTTTATGTCTAAGATGGGTCTCTTGTAGGCAGCATTTTGTTGGGTCATTTCTTATTGAATCTGCCACTGTCGTTTCTTGACTGGTGCATTTAGTCTGTACATTCAGTGAAATTAATGATAGGTATGAATGTATTTCTGTCATTCTATTGTGTTGTTAGCTGTGTTGTTGGTGATTTCTTTGTTCCAAACATCTTTCTGTGCTGAGTCCGTTTTGTTATCAAGTATTATTTCTCTTTTCTTCATTATTGTTGGTTTTGTGTTTACTAACCCCTTGTGATTTTCTTCTTTCTTAGTTTGGTTAGAGGGATTGTTAATTTTCGTTGTGGTTACCCTGAAGTAAATTATTATCTCCCTATATTTAGTCTGTTCTATAAAGACATTGTCCTGACTTCTCCATTTGGGAATTTTGTAATTATAATATTTATTCCCTCTATTTACCTTGCTGTTGGTATCATTTACAGAGTTACTCCTCTATTTCATTATCTACATTATTTTTGAGCTTATTTTGAGAATCTTTATCTGGGTTAGTTTCTACATGGTAGTGCCAAGTGTCCTGATTTTAATTTGTTGTTCTCTGTTGTGGGTTTTCTTTTGGAGGACTCCTTTTAGCATTTCTTGTAGGGCTAGTCTAGATTTCACAAATTCCTTTAGTTTCTATTTGTCTGGGAATGTCTTAATTTCATCTTCATATTAGGAACAGTTCAGTTGGATATATAATTCTTGGTGAGCAATTCATTTCCTTCAAGGGTTTTTATATGCCATCTTAATGCCTTCTTGCCTGCATAGTTTCTTCTGAGAAATCAGAGCTTAGCCTTATTGGTTGCCAGTTGTAGGTAACATTTTGTTTTCCCAAGCAGCTCTCAAGATTCTTTCTTTGTCTTTCATTTTGGAAAGTTTGATTATGATATTTCTTGGTGACTTCTTGAGGTCTATCCTGTATAGGGCTTGTTGAGCTTCTTGGATAGGTATCTTTTCTTCTTTCATGATATGGGGGAAGTTTTCTGTTCACGTGTCTTTGGCAATTTTATCAGTTTTTTTTTTTTTTTTTTCCAGCTTTTCTTATTCTGGAATTCTAATCAGGCATATTTTATTTGTTTTCATGTCATCCCATATAACTCTTAGATTTTCTTCATCTCTCTTAAATCTTTGTTCTGATTTTTCCTCATATAAGCTGGAGTCAAAGGATTTGCCTTCTAGCTGGGAAATGTGTTCTTCAGCCAGTTTGAGTCTAGTCTTTTTTCCTTCCAATGTGTTATCTATCTCCATAATTTTAGTATTCATCTTTGGGATTTCTAACTGCATTTTTTGCATGATTTCAAATTGTGTATTTATTTTGTCATTTTGTTCTTGAATGATTTTCTTGAATTCTTCAGTGGTATTGTCTATCTTCTCATTGCTTCTGTTTTTGGTTTCCTTGAGCTCTTACCAAAACCAAACTCACTGCCATCAAGTTGATTTCAACTCATAGTAGCCCCTCCTTGGGTTTCTGAGGCAGTATCTCTATGGAAGCAAATTGCCCAATCTTCCTTCCAAGGAGTGGCTGATGGGTTTGAACCACCAGCCTTCTGGTTAGCAGACAAATGCCTTAGGCACTATGCCACCAGAGCTCCCCCTTGAGCTCTTGGAGGGTTCTATCTATCTATCTATCTATCTATATCTTTTCAATTTCTTATCAGATAGCTCTATTACTTGTTCTTCCTTGGAGAGATTTCCTAATTCTTTAGTTTAGACACTTGTCCTATTTTTTGTTTGTTTATTTGTTTGTTTTGTTTTTGTTTTTTGGATTTGATGTTGTCTGGTGTTTCCTACACATTTTGAAGTTGTTGTCTTTCTTTGTTAGTTATGTAATGATATATTTCACTTTGGTTTTATGTTTTATTGTGTTTCAATATATTTGATAGTATGGAGCATGTGTACTTCTTTCATTGTTAGCTTGGCTGTGCTAGGTCACTCTCCAGCTTTCTCTGTGCTGGTGGAGTAACTGGTGGGGATGTGTGTGCAGGTCTCTGTTCATCATGAAGAACAGTTGCAGTTGGGATGAGCAGATGCTGTCCACCATCTTTGTTGATCCTGTGGTTCAGGAACTATTAGTGTTATTTATCTGTTGGGTGAAGTGATTATTGTAGTAGCTATGGCTGACTAGTGGAGAGTTAATATGTTCCTCCCATTGGATGGGCAAGAGGGGGGCAAAAGGAAGCTAAGGAGAAGAAGGAGAGATGAAAAAATAGAATAAAAATAGACAATAAGAAACAGGGAAAAAAAGAAAAAGAAAATGAAAGTGGTCAGGTGAGAGGTATGAAAGTTTGGTAAAAATGAAAGAAGACAAGGTAAAGGGGTAAATGATCAGATGGAAAGGAAGAAAAATTGGATAAGAGGAAGGTAGAAAAATGAAGGGAGGATAAGGTATTTGAGGATTTTTTTTTTTTTTTTTAGTTATGTTCAGCCAGCTGTCCTGGGATCTGGCTGTTATGGCAGAATCTGTTCATTCACTGAATACCTGTGTATGGGAAAGGAGGTTGGCCCAAGAAGTGACCTCCAGGAGAGAAAGGTAAAGCTTATTTTTTGTGCTTGGTGTGAGATACTTCAGCCAGTGATGGAGCCCCTGCATCTGTTTGGAGAGGTTTGTTGATGGTGGCATTCAGCCATCAGTCAAAGTCCCACAATTCAAACCCACTAGCTGTCCTGAATGAGAAAGAACAGCTCTCCTCTGGAAGGATCCATTAGCCCTGAAATCCTAGGCCTCATTTCTACTCTGGGCAAAAAAAGATTGTTGTGTTTGGACTTGAGCCCACAACCATGGGTCCAATTTGGAGTTTTGTTTATTCAGAGAGTGTTCTGGTTACCTAGTGCCACTCTGACAGGAATACACCACAAATGGGTTGGCCTTGACAGACAGAAGTTTATTCTCTTAAGTTTGGAGGGTTTAAGTCTGAGTTCAAAGTGCCAGGCTCTAGGGGGCTGGGTGAAAGCCCCTCAATCTTGTTGTCCAGCTGTGCCTCCTGGTCCCGGCTCACTGGGGCTAGAGGCATTTCTTGACTCATATAGTTGCTAGCTGCTGAGGCTGACAAACCCAAGGTTAACAAATAAAAAGGCACAGTCCCAATGTTACCAAACCACATGGCAGATAATTAATTTAATTCCATTATAAGTCCCAAGGTTGGCAGAGCATGGCAGGCTACTGAAAAATGACATGGCTACATGCAGGGTCCAAGCGTGCCATAAACTAGAGACTATCCCCGAAGTTTCTCCTTATAAATAGGAAGTAAACCACATCCCAAAGGCAGCTACCCAGTTGCTTGTGGTAGATCCCACCATGGAGTTGATTGCCATTCTCATCATGGGAATAACTACCACCAGCTGTCTAGCCATTCAACCAGTCCTAGTCAAGTTGACATACAAACATAACCACCACAGAGAGAATCCTTTTTCCCTTTCCCTTATACTTTCCCAAACTCTGCAGCACCTTAAGCTACAGGAAGCCTGATCCATTTCCCAACATGATCTTTGCCCACTTGTGTGGCTTTAGCTCACCTTGAAATCTTCCTGAGATGTCTACTCTGTGTCTTTAATGCCTGTGGGTTTTGTGAAGTTTTTTTTTCCCCCTTATTTTCTTCCATGATCTCCTTTGTGTTTCTAATGACTTCTCTTTGGCTCAGTGGCATGGTCTCCTTTTTTCTTTTTTCCTTCCTTTCCCTGTCTTCACTGGATCTAATACTTTATCTTCTCATTAGATGCTCATAATTTCAGGATCATTATTTGTATCTGTTTTACTGAATTTCTCAAAATCTCTGTTGAAAGAGAGATTGATGCATGGTCTGTTAGTAGAAGTCCATTTTAATCCAGTGTGACTTACTTTTTCCTTAGCACATTATTTTCAAGCCTAAGGCCTTTGAGTGCTATCTAGAAGGCTGGCAGATCAAACCCACCAGCCATTCCTCAGAAGGAAGGTTGGGCAATCTACTTCCATAGTGATACTGCCTCAGAAACCCAAAGGGGGGTCACTATGAGTCGGGTCAGACTTGATGGCAGTAAGTTTGGTTCAGTTTTTTCTCTTTTTACATGGACTGTGTGATTGTATCATGGTCAGTTACATTCCAAATGTGTAGGGATAATGGCTGAGATTTCTAAGCTAGACTAAGACTTTAAAAATCATTTGTTACTAAAAATTTTAAAACTAGAAAGGGTTATACATGATCATTTTGCACATCATAATTTTAAAACAGAACAGAATCTATTTACTGCCAAATGCTGTTGAAGACAAAGAGCACATTAATGAGTTAACTTTAAAAAGTATTCTTGTGGTTGGTCAGAAATCCCAGGCCATAATGGATGTCTAAAAGATCACAGTAGAAAAACATCCTCCAAAATGTATACCACACATGCTCACACAGCCACAATTATTTTTCAGTAATTTTTTTTTAAATTTGTTTTGTGATTTGGGAGAAAGTTTACAGAGACAATTCAGTTTCCATACAGCAGTTCATACACATTTTGTTTCATGACATTGATTGCAATTCTCCATAGTGTAACAGCTCTCTTCCCAGTTCCTCTCTGTAGTTACCTCTTCCCTGTGTCCTTCCCTTCCATGTGCTTCTGCCCCCCAAGCAATCTCCCTGTGCAAACACTGCCTTTCTGTTCTCCCAAAATTGATCACTCCAGTGAGTGTATCTACCTGATGTAAATATTCACCCAAGATGCCTGTCTGTTGTTTGGCTGGAAGCCACAAGAATGAGTTGAGTCCCAGACCTGAAGGATAACTAGGGCCATAGTCTTAGGGGTCTCATCAAGCTCTATCAGACCAGCAAACCTGTTTTTTTTTTTTTTTTTTTTTATGATTTTGAGTTTTGTTCTGCATTGTTCTCCCAGTCTATCCAGGATCTCTTGCATTGATCCACCTCTGAGTGGTTGACAGTTGTAGCCATCTTCTGGTCTCATAGGCATGTAGTCTGAGGATCTCATGGCCTACCAGTCCCTTGGACTAATTGTTTCCGTACATCTTTGGATTTCTTCACTCTTTTTTCCTCTGGACAAGGAGAGATGCATCATTGCATCTAGATGGCTTCATGCAAGCTTTTAATACCCCAGTCGCTATTCACCAAAGTAGGATGTAGAACAATGTTTTTGTGTAGTATGTTATGCCAATTGAGCTTGATGTCTCCTGTGACCATAGTCCCAAACTTGCAGGTCCAACTATTCACTCCCTCTGGGTAGGTGGCTGTGGTCAAGAAGTCACTACAACCTTGCCCCTTGTCAGCTCTACTATATGCCCAGACATTCTTATAGCTCATACAAGGATACATGTAGAAACATTGTCTGCCAACTGTATACATGGTTATGGGCACACTTTTTCTCAGTAAATTTTGAGAATGAAGTAAATTCATGAATAGTTGTGCCACCTAAATAAATATTTTGGTATATTTTACTATAGTTTTGAGAACTCTTGTGATATAAATGGCATGTGCCTTAGTAGTTTTTCTTATTGCATAATTACAATACAGTCAGGAGGATACTGTGCAAATTAGCTGACAAGTGGAAGGAAAAAGGAACTCTTTATGTAAAACATTGATTCTCCAGGAAAGAGAATCCATAGTAAGAGGGATATAATTTATCCAGCAAGTGGGATATTGTTTGAAATTACTACAGACTCTTCCCATACCTCACCATCTCCCATATTTGTTATTGTTGTTTTGCCTTTTGCCATCGAGTCGGCCCCGACTCATAGTGACCCCTCCTTGGGTTTCCAAGGCAGTATCACTACGGAAGTAGGAATGCCCAACCTTCCTTCCGAGGAGTGACTGGTGGGTTTGAACCGCCAGCCTTCTGGTTAGCAGTCAAGTGCCTTAGCCTCTATGCTACCAGAGCTCCTATCTCCCATATTAGAGGAAAAAAAAAAAAATACTAGTTTAAAACAACTAGTCATATTTGACAATAGGAAAAGTAAAAGACTTTCCAGCTGTGCCAGAACTTGGGACAAGTAGTTCACATTTTCCAAGTGACTCAACTAATCAGAATCAATTTACAAATCAATAGTATAATCTGTTGTTGGAACAACATTGATGATCATATTCATCATAAAAAACAGCATCATGATAAAACAGTATATTGAGTTTGTGAAGTGTTTTTGCATTTTTAGTTTGAAGAGTGACTGAACCCAGGGCTAATCTTATCAGGATATCAAATTCATGTTTACATTATCTTATTTATTCAGAATTGTATTTTGTAATTAATGATATTAGAATGGGACTTTTAAGTAACATAGAAATTCATTTAAGACAAAAAACAGGACAAAGGTATATATCAACCTTTCAAAAATAAAAAACTGAGCAACCAGATACATCTTTGCTTGACAATGATTCAAACAAAATCAAATATAGTTAATTGAAATATGCAATTCCCAGTAATATTGCCTTTTTCACCAATCCTTCTGATTATGGGATTTATAAATTCTTATACTTGTAAATGATGAGAGACAGAATTTAAGACTTAATGTTGACTTAAAAAGTCATACTGCATCCTGTTCTTTATTCTTCCCTTCTTGAGCCATAAACACTAGCAATGTAACTGTGGTAGGCAACTACCTTCCCCTAAGAAGTCAATGCCCTAATCTCTGGAAACTGGAAATATGTTACTTTACATGGCAAACAGATCTGCAAATATGATTAAGGATAGGAATTTGAGATGATGAGATTACCCTGGATCATCAGAGTGCATCCAATCAATCACTTGAGTCCTTAAAAATGGAAAATATTTCCCAACTGAGTCAGAGAGAGATGAGAAACAAGGAGAGATTTCAAGTATTGGAGGGACTTGACTTGCCTTTGCTGGCTTTGAGGATAGAGGAAGTGGGCTATGAACATGCTTCCCTTTTACAGCTTCTGGAAGATGGGAGTGGCCCTCAGCTGATAGCCTACAACATAAAGGAAATGTTTCCTGCCAACAACACAACTGACAAGAAACAAATTGTCCCCAAGCCTCCAGAAAGGAACACTGCCCTGGTGACACCTTGTTTTGGGCTCATACTTCTGATCTATAGAACTGTAAAATAATAAATTTGTTCTGTTTTAAGCAACTAAATTTGTGAAAACTAATACAGTAACTTTCAAAGTCCCATCTTTATTAGTGTCTGGCTGTGAATATGGGTGGAAAATTATGTGATTGCTTCATTTCTGGTGATGTTTTTCTACATTCTTTTGATCTTTAAACATCTGTCCATGGTATTATTTTATGAGAGACTATGCTTTCTTATAATATTATGATCCATTCTTAAGATAACACTTCTCTGCTTGCTCTTTCATGATAGATCCCATGTGAATTCTTAAGATCCCCATCTTTGCCCATATAGATAAAAAGTCAGTGACCATATTAGTCATGAACCTTTACAATCTCAGAAATGCTTATTGTCTTCTTCCTGCTGCTACATCTTCTTTTTAGAGTGTTTGTCCCCACAGTTTTTGCTAAATGGTTGTGTGGACAGGGAATCATTTGCCTCCTTGCCCTCCCTTCCTCTTACAATTACATGAATCAAGAGTGGGCAACTCACTTCAAATAGGCTGATTTGATTATCCTTACAAGAAATTTGGGTTTTGCACTCAGATCATTTAAAATATATATCCGTATATTTTTCTACCAACCATCTTTCAGTTTGTCACACTGTAGTGGCTTGTGTGTTGCTATGATGCTGGAAGCTATGCCAGTGATATTTCAAATACAAGTAGGGTCACACGTGGTGAACAGGTTTCAGTGGCGCTTCCAGGCTAAGAAAGGTTAGGAAGAAAGGCCTAGTGATCTACTGAAAACTAGCCAATGAAAAACTAATGAATCACAACAGAATATAGTTGATAAAGATGAATACTCTGAGTTGGAAGGCACTCAAAATACACAGTAGCTACAATGGATTTAAGCATACCAAGGGTTGTGAGGATGATGCAGAACCAGGACATGTTTTGCGGTATTGTACATGGGGTTGCCATGACTTAGAGCTGACTGGAGAGCATCATATATATATTTAATATCTATACACCTATCAAACTCAAAATAAAACCAAACTGAGTGCCATCAACTTGGTCTCGACCCATAGTGACCCTTCCTTTGGTTTCCAAGGCAGTATCACTATGGAAGCAGATTGCTCCACCTTCCTTCCAAGGAGTGTCTGGTCAGTTTGAACCGTCAGCCTTCTGGCTAGCAGTCAAATGCCTTAGGCATTATGCCACCAGAGCTCTTCTATACACCTATATTTATTGAACGTATTTGTATAATTGTGTGTGTGTGTGTGTATATAATAAAAAACTGGATTTCCTTTCAAATCAATGGTCTCTGACAGTCCTTACTGACTACATCTCACTCTCGGTCAGCTCTTACCTGTCAGGCTGTTAAGGCAAGCAGAAGACACTTCTGAATTCAGAAAAAGTGGATTAACTTCCTGGTAAATTTCTTTTTCTCCTCTTCAACTCTTCCTCTTCCACTCTTGATGATATAGTGAGGTGTTAAAGGAGACTGAAGTTCTTATGCCCTATGATGCATATATATATATATATGCAGCCATTATCTTACATGTACATAGAGAAATGGGGAAAAGCAAACAGCAGAGAGTGAAAAATGAACCAAGTACATATTAATTGTCTATTGCTTATTTAACAAATTATGACTTACATGGAGGCTTAAAACAATATAAACTTATTTTTTTTTTTAACTATTCTGAAGGCCAGAAGTCTGAAATCAGTTTTGCTGGTCCAAAACCAAGGTGTTGGAAAGTCTGTTCTGGAGTCTATAGGGGAGAATCTGTTTTCCTGCCTTTTCCAGGTTTTAGAGCTTCATTCATTGGTACATGGCCCCTCTTTGATCTTTAAATCCAGCAGTGTAGCATGTTCAAATCCCTCTTCTGCTTCCAACAACACATTGTCTTTTTTTGTGTGTAGTAAATTCCCCCTCTGTTTCCCTTTTATAAGGACATTTGTGACTACACTCAGGGTCTCCTGAGATAATACAGGATAATTGTCCATCTCAAAATCTTTAATTTAAGCACACCTGTAAAAATCCCTTTAACATATTAGGTAATATTAATGGGTTTCTGGAGAGCGGGACCTGGATATCTTTGGGTGCTATTATTTAGCCTCTTATATAAATGGGTCAGAGATGTGTACTGGCCTAAAATGGCTCTCGTGTTGTTTACTTCTTTACAATAGGCTAGTATCATCAGCCCAAAGTCTGCCAGCAACAAACTTGAATTCTCACACATCCAGTTGCTCTAAATACAGTCCAAATAAACATATCTTCAGTCATTTAGAGGCTACTTACATATGAAACTGCACCCAACATCTGTAAACTATAGATAAAACAAGATAAGACAAATCTTGTAGCTTTAAAAGACCCCAAACCACTGTTGTTCTTCTGAGTTCTCTGATCCAGAGACTCCACCCCTTGTTGCTAAACTACAACACCTAGATTTGTGTAAGACCACTCTCCCATTTTCCTTTCTCCCCTGCCAGACCCCTTGCTTTAGTCAACTTCTGAGTGGTAGACTAATGCTCTGATCAACCTAGAAATCCTCAAGCTTACCACACCAGCCACAAGGTATATGGAGAAAAATAGTAATACAAGCACCATATGACCCCTAAGCGAGAAAGCTACTCAGAGATTGAGAGGGGATGGCAATGCCTGCCTTGATTCCTTAAGGATTTCTAGACCACAATCAGCACCCATGGAAGCAGCAGTCAAAAAATTAGACATTGCATGGCACTGGACAAATCTGCTACAAAAGACCTCTTTAACATGTTGAACAACAAATATATAATTTTGAAGGTTAAAGTGAACTTCATCTAAGCCAGGGCATTTTCGATCACCTCATATGCATGTGAAAGCTGGACAATGAATAAGGAAGACAGAGTTAATGCTTTTGAATTGTGGTGTTGGTGAATGTTTTGGTTCTCTAGTGCCGTTCTAACAGAAAATACCACAAATGAGTGACTTTAACAAACAGGAGTTTATTCTAATAGTATTGGTGGCTAGAAGTTTGAGTTCAAAGTGCCAGCTCTAGGGGCTTGGTGTAAGCCCCTGGACCTTGGGCTTCAGCTTTGCCTCTTTCTCTTGGCCCACACACTGAAGCTGGAGATTTTCTTCACTCAGGCAGCTGCTGGCTGCTGAGGCTGACAAACCCAAGGTCAACAAGTAAAATGGCAGTATCGATATTATCAAACCACACAGATGGCCACTAGTTGAAGTCCAAAGAAAGTCCCAAGATTGACAGGAAACATGGCAGGTTGCTAAATGAAGACTCAGCTACATACAGGTCCAAGTGTACCATAAAGCTGCAGACTTTTCCCAAAGCTTCTCTTTATATACTGGAAACAGACTACATCCATAAAGTAGCTACTCACCTGCTCAAGGCAGATTCCACCATGGAGTTGATTGCCTATCTCCTCATGGGGAATAACTACAATCAGATGTCTGGTCACTCAAAACCAGGTTCAGCCAAAGTTAACACATAACCTTAACTACCACAGCGAAGAATACTGAAAATACCATGAACTGCCGGAAAAACAAAAAAATTTGTCCTAGAAGAAGTGCAGCCAGAATGTTCCTTGTTGGCAAGAATGGCCAGACTTTATCTCACTTTGGTCATGTTGTCAGAAGGAATCAGTCCCTGGAGAAGGATATCATGCTTGGTAAAGTGGAGGGTCAGCGAAAGAAGGGAAGGCCCTCAAGATGAATTTACACAGTGGCTGCAACGAGGGGCTCAAGCATAACAAGGTTTATCAAGATGGCACATGACTGGGCAGTGTTTTGTTCTGTTGTACATCGGGTCACTATGAATCAGAGTCAGCTCAATAGCACCTAACAACAACAACTTCTAGTACACTTAGCAGGTCTGGCTATTTCTTCTCCTCTGGGATTCCATGCTCTCCTGATTGTTATAATATATACCTATTTTACATACCATGTCTTGATTAGTTTTCTTCTTTTTTTTCCTTTCAACCAAATGAATCCTATGATTTATGACTTATTCTGTTTATGATGGATATACATCGGATAGTTGTCATAGATGGTTCGTCTGGTCATTTATGGCCTCTGAATAACTGCTTTTGTTTTCAAACCAATGGTCTCTGATGGTCCATGCTGACTGTATCTCACTCCCAGTCAGCTCTGATCTGCCAGGCTGTTGGGGCAGGCAGGAGGCACTTCTGGTTTCAGAAAAAGTGGATAACTTCCTGATAAACTTCTGTTCCCTTCTTCAACTTCTTCCTCTTCCACTCTTGATGATACAGTGAGGTGTTAAAGGAGACTGAAGCTCATATGCCCTAAATTTTTGCCACTCATCAGTTGTTTGGTCTGGAGGAAAGTGTTTAACTTCTGTAAACCTCAGTTTTCTTATCTGTGAAATGGAGGTAGTAATATCAGCTTCTCAAGGTTGTTAAGAAGATTAAAAGAGAGATATATGTATACATTTAAATACATTGCACCATCCCTGTGTTATATTACTCTTCTTTGTTGTTGTTTTCGATGGTGTTGTGTTGGTGGTTATCTAGAGTATTTAGCTGGCAGAGGTAAAGACAAACATTTTGCCATATCTGAAAAGCCCCAATAAAAAGTGTCCATTCTTACTTACATGTGACTGCATTTCTTAGACTCTTTTGCTTAGCAAAGTAAAGAATACCACAAATGATTTTTTCTACTTTACAGATGAGAAAACTAAGGTGCAGATAGGCTAAGTGGCACCTGAAGAAACAAAAGTGTTAGAACCAGGCTTAAGGTTCAAGTTTTCTGACTTCAGTACTTTTAATAAATCCTTGATATTCCACATGTAAGGCAATCCAACAATCAAATTCAGAACATGTTATTTTCTTTGTGGCTAAATTGCCTCCTCTGGATCCTGACTATTATACTTTGCCTCTGATGTGGCAACAACCCTATTTAAACCTTCCTACACATTGGAGCTCTGGTAGCATAGTGGCTAAGACACTTGCCTGCTAACCAGACGGCTGACGGTTCAAACCCACCAGCCACTCCTCGGAAGGAAGGTTGGGCAATCCTACTTCCGTAGTGATACTGCCTCCGAAACCCAAGGAGGGGTCGCTATGAGTCGGGGCTGACTCGACGGCACATAACAACAACAACAACAACACACATCTGGTGGCATAGTGCCTAAAATATTTGACTGCTAATCAAAACCCACCAGCCATTCCTCGGAAGGAAGGTGGGCAACTTACTTCCATAGTGATACCACCTCAGAAACCCAAGGAGGGGTCGTTAGGAGTAATGTCTGATTCCACGGAAGTGACTTTTTTTTTTTTTTTCCAAGCATGACTTTTTCCACCTGAGTCAAAGAGTTGAAAATAATCATTCTGAGAAAACCTCATTAAAGTTTCAAGTTCTCTTGTGCAATAAGGACATAAGTCTTCTAATTGCTTCTCTCAAGACTTCCTTTACCTTTTCATTCCTCAAGCTGTAAATGAAGGGATTCAGGAGAGGGATCACCACTGTGATGAGGACAGCAGTCACCTTGTCAAAATCCAGTGAACGGCTCTGGCTGGGCCTCACATACATGAAGATGTTGCTTCCATAGGCAATGGAGACAACTGTGATGTGAGAAGCACAAGTGGAAAAGGCCTTCTGACGTCCTTGGGCTGAGGGGATGCGCAAGACGGTAGAGATGATATAGGTGTAGGACACAGTGGTGAACACCAGTGAGGTCAAGAGGACAAGGGAAGATAAGATAAAGCTTATCATCTCAATGAAATGAGTATCAATACAGGCCACCTGTAGCAGAGGGGCGATGTCACAGAAGAAGTGACTAATTTCCTTATAGCAGAAAGGTAGTCTAGACACCACAACAGTTGGGCACAGCACTGACAAGAAGGCTCCCACCCAGCATCCCAGAATCAGCAGGAGACAGAATCTACTGTTCATGATGATGGTGTAGCACAGAGGGTTACAGATGGCCACATAGCGGTCAAAGGACATGACAGCCAAGAGGATGAACTCCACTGTCCCCAGGAAAAAAAAGAAGTATGTTTGAATGATGCAGCCAGCAAAGGATATGGTCTTACTTTCTTCTAGGAGACAGACTAACAGCTTTGGAGTAACTGTAGTAGGGTATAAAATGTCCAAAACTGACAAATTACTGAGGAAAAAGTACATTGGGGTTTGGAAACGATTATCAGCCCATATTAGGGAAACGACAACAGTATTTCCTGTCAGATTAAGCATATAAGTAAACAAAAGAGCCACAAAGAGGAAAAACTGAAGCTTCTGGAGAACAGGAAAGGCAGTGAGGGTAAATTCAGTCACTGTGGTTTGATTTTTCATGTCCATTGCATGCAATAGTTAATGAGCAGCATGTCCCTGAAAAAAAGTCACACAATATAAAGAGATGAAAATCAAGTTAAATTTTGAATGCTCACTACCTGTGATAAGAGTAAAGTAACCTTTGTATAGCAGTCAAGAGTGATCTGTTCTAGACCTGCCTCAACCCTAATAAATATGGGACATTGGATAAATTGCATTACTTCTCCAAACTCATATTTAAATTTTTGGTTGAATGAACTTATCTCAATAGTCCCCATCAATTTTTTTTTTCATTTTATTCTCTTTTACACGATGCCCCTGCCCCTGCTCTACTATTTTCTCAGTTACATTCTGTGCTTAAGGAGAGGGATGTAGTTAACAGAGAATGAGATCATTAGATCTGAAAAATGGAGAAAGGGAATATTAATAAAAGAGGTATTATTTTTCTCAAAGTTATTTTAACTTTTAGGCTATTCTTCAAATCAAAGCACAGAAACTGTGGATACTGGCCAGGATACTGACAAAGGGATATTTGTATTTGTATCTACCCATTTCTGTCATTGGTACTAAGGGCTGAATATCACTGTAATGTCTAGCTTGACAACTGGACATTTTGTATAATAAATGATTTCTTTGTAAGGTAACATAGTTTTTCTTTTCTATAATAATATAAACATTTTGATGCCGTCACTGTTAGAGAAAAAAATGGAATCAGGATATATAGTTCATAATATGCATAACTAATTTTATATACTTGTGAAAAATATCTTTTAGAAAAATGAGCAGTGTGTTTCTTCTTTGTTCCTCACAAATGTTATGTCTATGGCAACATGCAGACATAAGCAACCCAACTGATTCTTACAGGTTCTCTGAAATAGATCTCTTATACTTTATATTCTTTTCAACCACGTGGAGAACAAGTTATTTTTAAAACCATAACCATTTTCCATTGAGTTGATTGAGTTATGGTGACCTCTTGTGTGCAGAATAGAACTGTTCTCCATGCAGTTCACATGACTATGACATTTTGGCAGCAGATCACCAACCTTGCTTCTTAGGTGCTTCTTGGTGGGTTTGAACTGCCAACCTTTTTGTTAGTAGCTGAGCATTTAACAGTTTGTGCCATCCAATTGATCCTGGTCATTTTTAAAAATGAAAAAAAAAATAAATAAATAAAAGAAAAGAAACAAATCCCAAAACCTGGAGTTCAAAATATATGCAGGTCAACAGCATTTAAAACACTCAGCTTCATCTCTGAATGAAAACTTAACATTGCTGAACAGCTGTATTGCATATCCATATAATTTAATTAAAGCCATGTCTTTTGATACATTGTTGTCATTGCTGTTGGGTGCCATCTAGTCAGGTCCAACTCATAGAAACCCTGTATACAGCAGAACAAAAGATTGCTGAGTCCTGCACCATCCTCATAATCACATATTACTTTTGTGGCTAATTCTTTAGTTTCCAGTTAAAATGACCAACTTCTAAACCCTGAACTTGGTGCTTTCTTGGCTTGTACCCCGCAAGTTCTTCTTCAGGCTTGGGAAATATTTATTTATTTATTTGCCTTGACATATTTTGTGATGAGATTTCTATCACAAAAGTTGGTTGTGACATTTTCCAGGCCCTGTAGTTTCCTCTTTATTTCTATTCATTACTCATCTATTCCAAAAATCAAGTCATTTTTATACTTGTTTTAATAAGAAACTTTACGTCTTCACCTTCTTTGTTCTAGATAAGGATTTTGTTATTATTACTTGACTTTTATAGCTTCCTGAACAGTAATCTCTTTTACAAACACATTGTGGTTCCTGTCCATCTGAGTCATTTTCAAATGTACTCAGAGCTGAATTGAGTTGCATTGGATTTGGTAGTAGAGCCGTTTATATTTCCTTTTGAATCCTGAGCCCATTTCTATATCCATAGAAGATAGACATGATCATGTCTGTGTTTCTTTCCAGTTTAAATATTTCTTTTGTTTACCATGAGGACAACCACTCTTTATTTTAATCCTCAATTCTTTGAACATCAAAAGTATTCATTTATTTATTAAGTAAATAAATAAATATTTACTTAATAAATAAATGAATCTTAATTGGGAGAGCTCATTCTTTAAACCTGTTTGTAGCTACTCCAAGATTAAGTAATGGTAAGCTCTGTAACTTGTATTTTCATATATCAAATATAATGTCTATCATAACTTGTACTTAGTTTTTCTTGAAGTATTTCATTCATTTTAGTTGTTAGTTGAAAAGGATATTTGTATTTGTCTCTACCCACCTGTGTCATTGGTATTATGTGCTAAATATCAATGCAATGCCTAGTTGGTCATAGGTCATTCTGAGAAAATTGCATAAAATCATACTTCTGAGTAATTAATTACTTCAATACTAATGTTGGACATGCAGAAGTGGCCCAAACACCAATATGTCTAGTATATGTCAGATCTTTCTGGGTTTAGAGGTGGGAGGTCACAAAAAGACAGAAGTAAAAAGAGAAGGGTAGAAAGAGATCAATTTACAGTACCAAGGTGTTTTATTCCATTTTTTTTTCTGATAATCTTCTAAGTTATTACAAGATGAGTTGATTATCTTCTTCTAAGTTATTAAAAGACTCCAAAAGGACTTAGCTATTGAAATAGAAGCTTGGTACTAGAGAAACTCCTTCTATCATAAATACTCTAATGTTTTCTCCTCATTTCTCACCTCCCCAATTCCCTCATCCTCCCGGATCGATCAATCAATAATAAAATAACAAACTGTTCATTACTATATAAAAAGACATAACCACATCAGGGTGGACAAGTATTAAGGATATTGAGGTAAGATATAAAAATAGAACATATTACTAGACAAATAGAAACACTTTAGCATTCCCTTTCACTTCCCTCCTTCTCTCTTCATCACTGACTTCACTGGGGATTGATAAGTATTTTAAGGCAGAATAGTGTGGATCCCTGGCTTTTGACTCTCATCTACTCTATTGTTGTTTCTTTTTGTCTACTCAATTGTTTTATAGTACCCCTATTGTCCTTCATTTTTCTTCTTGCCTTAATAGTCCTTTACGCTGATAGAAACTTGACTCTCTTCTGAAATTGTAAAAGGTAGACAACTTGAGATCTTCAAAAGCAATATGCCATGTATACACATATATACATAAATATATATATATATATATATATATATATATATATATATATACTTTAAAGGAGCTCTGGTAGCATAGTGCCTAAGGCACTAGACTGCTAACCAGAAGGCTGGCAGTTCAAACCTACCAGCCACTCCTCAGAAGGAAGGTTGGGCAATCCTACTTCCATAGTGATACTGCCTCGGAAACCCAAGGAGGGGTCACTATGAGTCAGGGCCGACTCGACAGCATATAACAACAACAACATACACTTAAAAAAAAAAAAATCTGAGATGGTTAGGCAGTAAATTGGGTATTTGTGTGCCATGGTTGTCATGTGGATTATATAACTCTGAGAAAATGGCATTAAGAGCTGTGTATTTTGTTGCATTATAGGACGAATGCAGTCCTTTGAAAACTAAAGATGCTGTATTGTACCTCCTTTTGGCATCTCTGAAATTCAGGAGAGTGAAAAACAAAATAAAGCAAAACAAAACAAACCCTGGCCTTTCTAGATTATCTCATGGTCCTCTGGAGCAAAGATGTTACTTTGAAGATTAAGGTGTGTCTGACTCAAGCCATGGTATTTTCAATCATATTGTATGCATGCCCACCACTCATCTGTCAATTTGTTGTACTGTTGTTGCTTGTATGTTGCTCTGAGGCTGGAGGCAGGCCACTGGTGTCTTGAACATTAGCAGGGTCACCCATGGTGGACAGGTTTCAGTGGAACTTCCAAACTATGACAGACTAGGAAGAAAGAAGGGGGCTAGCCACTTCTGAAAAAAAAAAAGGCCACTAAAAGCCTTATGAATAGCAGTGAAACACTGTCTGATATATTACTAGAAAACTTTATGAAGAGCAGTTAAACACTGTCTGAAACATTACTTGGAAGATAAGCCCCTCAATTTGGAAGCCACTCAAAATAGAACTGGGGAAGAGCTGACTCCTCAAAGTGGAATTTACGTTCATGATATGCATGGAGTCAAACTTTCAGGACTTTCATTTGCTGATGGGGCATGACTCAAAATATGAAGAAACAGATGCAAACATTCATTAATAATTGGAATGTGGAAAGTATGTATGAATCTAGGAAAGTTAGAAGTTGTCAAAAGTGCAATGGAATGAATAAAGATCGATATCCTAGGCATGAGTGAGCTGAAATGAACTGGTATTGGCCATTTTGAATCAGACAATCATATGGTCTACTATGCTGGGCATGACAAATTGAAGAGGAATGCTGTCATATTCATTCTCAAAAAGAATGTTTCAAGATCTATCCAGAAGTACAATGACAAGATAATATGCACCTACAAAAAAGACCAGTTAATATTACTATTATTTAAATTTATACACAAGACACCAAAGCAAAAGATAAAGAAATTAAAGATTTTTACCAACTTTGGCATTCTGAAATTGACCGAACATGCAATCCATATGTATTTATAATTATTAGTAATTGAAATGCAAAGTTGGAAGCAACAAAGAATTATTGGTATTTGGAAATTTGACCTTGACAATAGAAATGACACTGGAGTTTATATGGTAGAATTTTGCAAGACCAATGACTTATTCATTGCAAATACCCCTTTTCAACAACATAAAGGGTGACATACAATGGACCTTGCCAGATAGAATACCTAGATATAGAATAGACTATATCTGTGGAAAGAAGTGTTGGAAAAGCTCAATATCATCAGTTAAAACAAAGCCAGGAACAAACTGTAGAAGAAACTGTCAGTTGCTCATATACAACTTCCAGTTGAAGCTGAAGAAAATTAAAACAAGTCCATGGGAGCCAAAATAAGACTTTGAGTATAAACCACCTACATTTAGAGAGAATCTGAACAATAGATTAGATGCACTGAACACCAATAACCAGATGAATATTAAGAACATTATCCATGAAGAAAGCAAAAGATCACTGAAAACACAAGAAAGGAAGAAAAGACCAAAATGGATGTCAGAAGAGACTGAAACTTGCTCTTGAGTGGAGAGTAGGTAAACTGAAAGGAAGAAATGATGAAATAATAGAGCTGAACAGATTTCAAAGGATGGCTTGAGAATACAAAGTAAAGTATTTTAGTGAAATGTGCAAAGAATTGGAATTAGAAAACCAAAAGGGAAGAACATACTTGGCATTTCTCAAGCTGAAAGAACTGAAGAAAAAATTCAAGACTCGAGTTGCAATATTGAAAGATTCTATGGGCAAAATATTGAATGATGCAGGAAACATCAAAATAAGACAGAAGGAATGCACAGAATCACTGTACAAAAGATAATTAGTCAATGTTCAATTATTTCAGGAGGTAGCATATGACCAAGTACCAGTGGTACTGAAGGAAGAAATCAAAGCTGCACTGAAGGAATTGGTAAAAAACAAACTTCCAGGAATTGATGAAATACCCATTGAAATGTTTCACCAAATGGATGTCATGCTGGAGGCACTTAACTTTTCTGCCAAGAAATTTGGAATACAGATACCTAGCCAATTGACTGGAAAAGATCCCCATTTGTGCCCATTCCAAAGAAAGGTGATCCCACAGAATTGTGGACATTATCGAGCAATATCATTAATATCACATGCAAGTAAAATTTGGCTGAAGATAATTCAAAAATGGTTGTAGCAATATATTGACAGGAAACTTCCAGAAATGCAAGTTGGATTCAGAAGAGGACATGGAATGAAGGATATCATTGCAGATGTCAGACGGATCTTGACTGAAAGCAATAATACCAGAAAGATGTATATTTGTGTTTTATTGACTATGCAAAAGCATTCAACTGTGTGGATCATAACAGATTATGGATAACATTGAGAAGAATAGGAATTCCAGAACACTTGATTGTGCTCATGAGGAACCTGTACATAGAACAAGAGGCTGTCATTCTAACAGAACAAGGGGATACTGCGTGGTTTAAAATCAAGCAGGGTGTGTATTCTTTCACCATACTATTCAATCTATATGCTGAGCAAATAATCTGAGAATCTAGACTATATGAAGGAGAACATGGCATGAGGATTGAAGGAAGACCTACTAAAAACTTGCAATATACAGACACAACCTTGCTTGCTGAAAGTAAAGATGACTTGAAGCACTTACTGATGAAGATTAAAGACTACAGTCTTTAGTATGAATTGCACCTCAGAAAAAAGAAAACAGACATCGTCACAACTAAACCAAGAAGCAACACCATGATGAATAGAGAACAGATTGAAGTTGTCAAAGATTTCCTTTTACTTGGATCCACAACCAATACCCATGGAAGCAGTGGTCAAGAAATCAGACCTCGTATTGCACTGAGCCAATATGCTGCAAAAGACTTCTGTTAAAGAGCAAAATTGTCACTATGAAGACTAAGGTGCACCTAACCAAAGCCGTGGCATTTTCAGTTGCCTCATATACATGTGAAAGCTAGACAATGAATAAGGAAAACCAAAGAAGAATTGATGCCTTTGAATTGTGCTGTTGGTGAAGAATACTGAAAATACCATGGACTGCCAGAAGAAGGAAAAATCTGTCCAGGAAGAAGTGCGGCCAGAATCCTCCTTAGAAGGGAGTGTGGCTAGACTTTGTCTCACGTACTTTCGTCATGGGTCAGAAAGGACAAGCATGTGGACAAAGATATCATGCTTGGTAAAGTAGAGGGTCACCATAAAAGGGGAAGACCCTCAAGGAGATGGAATGACATAGTGGCTGCAACAATGGGCTCAGGTATAACAAAGATTGTGAGGATGGCGCAGGGGCAGGCGGTGCTTTGTTCTGTTGTACAGAGGGTCACTGTGAGTCAGAGCCTACTTGACAGCACCTAACAGCAGTATCTGGAGCTCATGTTTGGAGGAAATTTTAAATCATTACAGTCTATGTGCATAATAATTTAATTTTAAACTTGCCAAATTAAGACTTTTACTTTCTTGGTATTTTCCTCATTATTAATTCTGCAGCTCCCTAGAAAATTGCACAAAACTGCACATTTTAAAATTCAAGGTTTAGTCAGGAAACTGTGGCTTAATGGGAAAAATATAGCAGGTTTTAAAATCAGTGGTTTGGCCACTTCTAGCTCTGTGATCTTTAATGAGATTCTTAGATTCTTAAGCTTCCTGAGTCTTATCTTCATTATTTCTAAAATGTGTGTAGTCATACTTCAAGGTCTAAGGCAACTGCTACCAGAGTGATTTATACCTAACTGGTACTCAATAAATTTGTGAAGAGCAAAGAGAGGGTTGAGGAAGGATGAACAGAAATGGAATAGGATATAGGAAGGATGGTAGTGACGATTAGAAATCTTTGCTCTGATATTATGGGGTGAATATTAGTAAATTGTGAAAATGTTTAATTGTAACTGAAGTACATTAAAAACATCCAATTATACAGTTATAGTAAAGCAAGAGCACTTGACTTCTGCCCTTAGTCAGGTTTTTGACAGAACAAGAATTTCACATTAATTTATAAAATACACCTGGAAACAAAACAGCTGTTTAACACTTAAATATGGGTAATTATATAAAAATATATACTTACATCATATTAATTTGCAGAACAAGAGGTGTTTTCTTTATTCAAATATGTTAAGAAACTCAAAATTGGGGTATCTCTTTTTCTACTCTGTTCCATCAATTGTTATATAGATTCCTTTATTGCTCCAATTTTGAATTTCACATAAATCTCTCTCAGTCTTAGTCTGATGGCATTTCCTATATGTTCTTAATGCCCTTTCCAAAACTGCTGCAAATGTTTATTCAATTTTTAATAACCCTCCTTTCCCCTTGAATAGAAAACTGATCTTTGTAAACTTGAATTACTTTTTCAGTATTTTTTCTTAGTGCCAAACAACTAAGGCTAGACTTACTTTAAGAAAAGTCCAAGTGCTATCTTTTAATCATTTATCTAATACACAGTATATTTTAACTCAGTATTCCTCTAAATTTTAAATAATATACATTTTGGACTAAGAGGGGCTGAATGATTATATTTGGTGATGAATCAGGAAGTCAGATACAATTGAATAAACCTGGTTTTCTGCTTCTATTTTAGGTCTTTAGCAAAAATAACAGAAAAATTTCCAGTTCTCGGATTCATTTTCAATTGTTGGAATGAAATTTTCTCTCTATTCAGTCAATCTCGATTTCTCTTGTGGATCCATCTAGAAAATGAGAGTTACTCAAATTCATAGACTCTCAGGTTAGAAAAGAACTTAAAGGGCATATCAGCCAACCTGGTCCCCCCAAGTTCTCAAATGTCTCTAACAAGTTGTTGAAGAGTGATGATAAAATCACTATTTCTTGAGGTAATTCATTTTTCCTTAATGACCTTGATTGTTAGAAAAATTAATATTTGCATTGACTTAAAACACCTCCCTCAACTTTCATAATTTTGCTGACTCTTGTTCATTTGACAGGCATAGGAAATATTTCCTTTCTCCAGAAAATAATATTACCCTTCTCATAATAAAGTGGTTACAATTGGATGAACTGTGATATTTATTGATTTTTTAAATTTTATATTTTTTGCCTTTAGAGATTTGGTTTAGAATGGCTCTTGGGACTATCACACACACACAACCTTAATGATTATTATTAAAATAAAAAATTTTAGAACTGAAGTAAATAATCACAGTTACAAAGTTAAGGACTCCTGGGAGACACTAATTGGCGGCACTCTATTTTATTTACTTAAAGAAAAACTTAGAGACCTGCCTCTGGGAACTGTAAACTTGGAAAACTTTTTTTTTTAATGAAAATAAGTTTGAAACTGCCCTTTAACTTGAGAATCTTTAACATATATGTATCTGTATTTATGTTTTCAAATTCATATTATTACAGGATATATATACACAAATATACAATAAGCAATTTTAATTGCATAATTTGTTGAGTTTTGACAAATGTATGTAGCTGTGTGTCCACCACCACCACAACAATGATATAAATATTTTCATAATCTTAGAAAGTTTCCTTGTGCCCTTTTGCAGCAAATTCTTTCTCCTCTCCACTCCAGTCCCTGAAACCACTGATGTGTTTTCTATTACTATAGTTTTGCATTTTCTAGAATTTCATATAACTGGAGTCTTAAAGCATACAGTCTTTTGTGTCTGGTTCTTTTCATTTAATCTGGTGCTTTTGAGATTCATCTGAATGTTTCATGTGTCAGTAGTTTCTTCTTTTGTAATATTGAGTATTATATACTGTACAGATATACCACAGCTTCTTTATCTATTTATCCTGTGATGGACACTTAAGTTGTTATCAAGTTGTGGCTATTATGAATATATCTGCTGTGAACATTTGATAACATGTTTTTATGTGAATATCATTCCTATTTCCTTGGATAAATTTCTGACAGTTGACTGTTATATGGACGTATTTGTTTAACTATACAGGAAAATATCAAACTGTTTTAGAAAGTGATTGTACTATTTTTCCATTCCTACCAGGGATATATGAAGGTTACTATAGCTCCACATCATTGTCAACACTTTGTATTTTATGTCATTCTGGTAGGTGTGTAGTAGAAACATCTGATTTTGCTTTAGTTTGCATTTCTGTAATGACTACAAGAGTTGAGGATTTTTTTTTTCCCATGTATTTATTTTCTGTGTTTATAACTTTTTAAATTAACTATATATTCAAGTCTTTTGACAATTAGTATTTTTATTTAAGGTTGTCTTCTCATTAATGAAAGAGCTCTGGTGGCCCAGTGGTTAAAGCATTTGGCTGCTAACCAAAACCTACCACCCACTCCATGAGAGAAAGATGAGATAATATGATTCAATAAAGATTTATAGCCTTAAAAACCTTATGAGACAGTTCTTTTCTGTCCTATAGGGTTGCAATTAGTTGGAAATAAACTCAATGGCAGTGAGTTTGTTTTGGTTTGGTGTTACTGACTTGTAAATATTTTTATTTTTAAAATATTTATTTTAGATATATTTATCAGATGTATATTTGCAAACATTTTCTCCCAATTTGTAGATTGTTTGCCTTTTAATTTTCTGAACAATCTCTTAGGAATGATTTAACTGAAAAATGCTGTTATTTCATTGTATTAATGATATAATACTCATATTTTATTTGTGTTGACAGAAGAAACAAGTCCCTGGAGAAGGATATCTTCCTTGGTAAAGTAGAGGGTCAGCAAAAAAGGAGAAGACACTCAATGTGATGGATTGACACAGTGGTTGTGTTGATGGGGTCAAGCATAGCAATGATTGTAAGGATGGTGCAGGACCAGGCAGTGTTATGTTCTGTTGAACATGCTTTGAGTCTGAATCAACTTGATGGCACCTAACAACAACATCTCAATCTGTAGATCAAGCTGCTGCTGAATTACAAATTCTAGTTAATCATATGACTAGGCATTGACTGACTATCTTGGGTGAAGTGCAGAGCTCAGCAAAAAACAATAAAATCCTTAGGAATTGCTTGGACTGGAAATACTGGAGATATTCTTCAAATGACTATGAAATAAGGAATTGTTTCTGTCAGCTCCAAAATGAAAACAAGAGGCAAAGGATGGATGAGTTTTTTGGTTTCTGAAGAAATCACATATAACACCTAAGAATTGTAGTAACCTTGGCTAAGAAAGTTATCAGAAAAATAGCTTCAAAGGGCTATTTGATTCCTTTGGTACCAAAGAATCCTGATGCTCAAATTTATTGGAACTGTCAACAGTACATGCTTATGCTGACTTATACTTTTCAAAAGCCTATGACTTTCTCCTAGAGATGAATGGCCTCACTATGGACTAGAAAATTACCTGAGGCCACATTCAGACATAATCCCTTTGATAGGTAATTTTGGCATTTAGTTGAAATTGCTTGTAGCTTTAAGTAAAATTTTGATTATAGACATAAGTTAATTATTTTGAAAACTTTCATGGGTTTTGTCACAATATACCAACAGAGAATTTTCAAAATCAAATAGGAAAGGTACATTAAAAAAAACATGCTATATGGGAGTTGGAGTAAGATGGTGGACTAGGCAGACAGACTGTACAGATCCTTTTCAACAGAGAAAAGGGGAACCAATTAACAGAGATAACAGAAGATAATCCTGGAGCCCTGAGCTTTGAAGGGAATGATATTGAAGTGGTCTAAACTTCAACTAGCAGAAGAATTTGCATGAAAATACAAAAAAAAAAAAAAAAAAAAGGAGACTTATGGACCTGTGGTCTGTCAGTGATCCTGATGGCACAGACAGCTTGGATAAAGCTGAGTGGTGTTAAGACCTAAGAATTAACCTAAAAATTGGCCCAGCTAGCAAGGGCTTCATGAAGGACTGCATTAGTGGCTGGTGAATGAAAGGGGAAAGATTGAAGAGGAAGGCAGGCTGAGCTATGGACTTTTGCCTGTCCAGAGGGCACAGCCATTTTGAATGTTTCCAAGCAGTTTGACCATTTTGGCTATTTAAAGTGACAGCCTTTTCCTAGATTCCAGGGACTTAAGAATAGGCTCCAATTGCTGGGAACCACAAGGACATCCCGGATACCAATGACTGGAAAGGTGAGATACTCCCCTTGTTACTCTTACAACCCACAACCTCTTGGTGAATGGAGGTGTGACCATCCCTCACTCCCACCCAGCTTCTGGGCTGGCAGGAATTCCAACCTAGTCTGTGTGCTCTGAGGGAAACTGGGTGCCCTGCCTTGCCCTGCCCTGCCCAGAATGTTTTTTTTCCTTTTAGTTTGTTTATTTTTGTCTGTTTTAAAATTATTATTATTATTATTATTATTTTCCTTTTTATTACTATTGTTTATTCTTCCTTTCACAGTTTCTAATTTTTAGCTTTTACTCTCTTCCCTTTTCCTGGTTCCCATTTTTTTCTTTCTTGTGGTTAATCCCATTCCTTGTTTCTCTTTTTGCATTTTTCACATTTTTGTTCATTATTTCCTACTCTACCTTTTCTCTCTTATTGCCCTCTCCCCAGATATTGTGGGTTATTATTATTTTTCTTTTTTGGTTATCATTCCTGTGTGTTTACACAGTGTGTTTTTAGTCCACTTGCTTTCACTTTTTTTGATGGTTATTTGATTGTGTTTCTTGGCTAAATGAATGGGAGACAGCAACAGTGCCCATATGACACAAATACACCCACAAGTCCTTTAGCTTCACTTACTGACTGAGAGCCACCACTTCCTTCTCCACCAACTGGCCAATGAGGAACAACCACCATGAAAAGCCTGACTCACCCTTAGCTGCTCTTCACAAACAGTTAATAGAGATCAAAATACAACAACATCACAATATCTTGGAGACAACAGACCATCACAGTCCACACAAAGAATCAAGATAAAATGGTAGAAATAAAGGAGCAGGATAAAGACCCAGCGCACATCCCTGAGGAAGAAGCAGCATTGGAATTCCATGATAAGGAATTGAAAAAAATTGTATTTAGGTATTTTCAGAGGATTGAGAGACAGATCAAGGAAAACACTGACAAAATTAAGGAAAACACAGACAAAACTCTAGAAAAATTTTGGAATAAAAAGAAAGAACAAAATGATGAAATAAATACATTTTATGATACAAAATTTACAGATAGAAAATCAGAAGATTAATAAAAAAATTCAGAAATAGTTAACATATTGAAAGGGAAAGGAGTAGAATTGAATCAATGGAAGACAGAATAAAGGAGATTGAAGACAAATACGTGAATACTTCTTTGGAAAGGGATCAATCAGAAATAAGATCAAAACAAAATGAAGAAAGCCTAAGGTTCATGTGAGATACCATCAAAAGGAGCAACCTATATGTAATTGGAATTCTGGAACAAGAAGAGAAAAAGAAAACCACTGAGAATATCATGTAAGATTTGTTGGAAGAGAATTTCCCTGATATGATGAAAAATGAGAATATATCCATTGAGGAAGTCCAACAAATGCTAAAAAGAATAGATCCCAAAAGAAAATCACCAAGAGATATTATCAAACTCATCAAAACCAAAGACAAAGAAAGAATCCTGAGAGCAGCATGAGAAACACAAAAAGTTACTTACAAAGAACAACCAATAAGAATAAGCTCTGATTTCTCAGCAGAAACAATGCAAGCAAGAAGGCAATGGGATGGTATATATAAAACCCTGGAAGAGCAAAATTTTCAATGAAGAATTATATACTCAGCAAATTTTTCCCTCAAATATGATGGTGAAATTAGGACATTTCCAAATAAGCAGAAATTAAGGGAATTTGTTAAAACCAGGCCAATCTTCCAAGAGATACACTAAAGAGAGTCCTTTGAACAGAGAACCAATACTAGCAAACAACAACCAACCATTAATGCATAGGATGACATAACCCAGAAACCAATAGAGCTATGGACGTATCCAAAGTCAAATAAGCTTACAAGACTGTAAACAGGGAACCAGAGGCATCAGTTGGCAAATGAGGACACCGACAAACCAAAAAGAGGGGGAAGATAGTGTAGTTACAGATCTTCTAAATGGTGAGGAAGTCAAGAGAGTTGCAAGATAGAATACACTGTTCTAAACTCAGGGGACAATTGTGAATCACAGGGTAACCTCAAAGAAAAATGTAAACTTTCACATCACAATAAAAAAAGAGGAAAAACACAAATATTCAGCAAATACTAAAACAACAGCAACAAAGGAAATGATAACATGATTCATAAACATAATGAGTTCAGCACAGAAAATAATATGGAACAAAGAAACCAGGGACACCATGAAAAAACACATAACAAACTGACAGCAACCAATTCAT
>NW_006921845.1:873785-875061 GCF_000298275.1 Orycteropus afer afer | reverse complement strand
GCCTCGGAAGCTCAAGGAGGGGTCGCTATGAGTCGGGTCCGACTTGACGGCACATAACAACAACAACCTATGGTCAGCTAATCTTTGACAAAGGGCCAAAATCCATTCAATGGGGATGAGATTATCTGTTTAATAAATGGTGCTGGCAAAACTGGATATCCTTTTGCAGAAAAATGCAACAAGATGTGTAATTCACACCATACACAAAAACTACCTCCAGATGGATCAAAGACTTAAATGTGAAGCCTCAAACTATATATAAAGTTCCTCAAGGAAAAACTAGGTCATTATGAGTCACAATCAACTCGATGGCAGAGTTTTGTTTTTTAGTTAATATATGGCATAAATAGACTATCAAGCATAACCCAAAATGCACAAGCAGCAAAAGATAAACTAGATGAATGGGATCTTCTAAAAGTTAAATTACTATGTGCTTCCAAATATTTCTCCAAAAGAGTCAAAAGAGAACCTACGGATTGGGAAAAAATATTTGGCAATGACATATCTGACGAGGGACTTATCTCTAGAATTTATAGAAAACTCCAACACCTCAACCATAGAAAGACAAATAATCCAATTCAAAAATGGGCAGAAGATATGAATAGACACTTCACCAAAGAGGATATTCAGGCAGCCAGCAGACATATGAAGAAATGTTCATGATCATTAGCCATTAGAGAGATGCAAATCAAAACAACAATGAGATACCATCTTGCCCCAGCACTAGTAGCAAAGTTCAACAAGACAGAAAATATCAATTGCGGGTGAGGATGTAGAGAGATTGGGATTCTCAAACACTGCTGCATGGACTGTCAAATGGTATAACCACTGTGGAAGCAGTATGGCGATTCCTTAAAAAGTTAGAATTAGAAATATCATTTGACCCAACCATTCCATTACTAGGTATATATCCTAAAGAAGCAAAAGCCAGGACAAGAATAGGTATATGCACACTGATGTTCATCACAGCACTATTTACAATAACCAAAAGATGGAAACAACCTAGGTGTCCTTCAACTGAAGTATAATAACCAAACTATGGTACATACACACAATTGGATACTATGCAATCCTAAAGAATAACGTAACATCTGCAAAACACCACATGATGTGGATGAACTTGGAGTATTATACTGAGTGAAATAAGTCAATCAGAAAGACAAATATTGCATTAGTCCATCATTGTTAAAAGTCAAGGAAAGGTTTACATATGGAAAGAAATTTTCTTTGTTGGTTACCAGGGGTGTGATTTGATTGTGTGGATCATGACAAATTA
>NW_006921845.1:854022-872892 GCF_000298275.1 Orycteropus afer afer | reverse complement strand
CGAAAGAGGGGGAGGCCTTCAACGAGATGGATTGACAGGGTGGCTGCAATGATGGGCTCAAGTATAGCAGGGATTGTGGGGCTGGCACAGGATCGGGCAGTGTTTCGTTCTGCTGTGCAATGGGTCGCTATGAGTCGGAAACGCCTCGACGGCACTTAACAACAACAACAACAGGGGTGTGAGGGGAGGGGAGGGAACACTGTTAGATAGGTAGAGATAAGTGTTGATTTGGGTGAATAAAAGGGCAATGTACCAAATGTGAGTGATCAACATGGTGGCATTGAGGAAGAGCAAGACATAGAGAGGGTGCATGGGAAGTACAGACAACAAAGATGAACCCTTTTGCACATACAGTACTGCATTGTCAGTGGAGGCAAACATTGATCTGTGGGTGGATAGATGGGTCGATAAGGCTGAATGATTGGGTATGTCTATGCAGGGGGGAGTGTGCCCAAGACCATGTATGGAGTTGGCAGACAATGTTTCCTCAGGTGTATTGATAAGTTCTGTAAGAATTCGCAGGTATATAGTAGAGCTGACAAGGGCCAAGGCTGTAGTCACTTCTTGGCCACAGGCAGCTATCCAGAGTGGGTGAGTAGTTGGACCTGTAGGCTCAGCACCATAGTCTCAGGGGAATTAATCTCAACTGGCATAAGATACTACCCAAAGACCTTGTTCCGCATCCTACTTTAGTGAGTAGCTACTGGGATCTTAAAATCTTCCAAGCAGCCATCTAGATGCGACGATGGGTCTCTCCTCATCCAGAGCAAAGAAGAATGAAGAAAACTAAAGATTCAAGGAAACCATTAGTCCAAGCTACTGGCACACCAGGCAATCCTCAGCCTATATGACCATGAGACCAAAACTAGATGGTCCCTGGCTACCACACTGAACCACTTGGAGGTGGATATATGCAGGAGATCATGGATAGAGTGGGAGAACAATGTTGAAAAAAACTCAAAATCATTAAAAATAATAAAAAAGGGACCAGGTTTGTGGTCTGATAGAGCCTGATGGAACCACTGAGACTATGGCCCCTCACTGCCCTTCAGATCTGGAATTGAACCCACTCCTTTGGCTTTCAGCCAAACAAGAGACAGGCATATGAGCTGAACGCTTATACTAGGCAGATACACTCCTTGGACAGAACAATCATGGGAGACTAGAGAGCCTGTGTATGCACAGGGAGAGAACTCAGGGGGCAGGAGTGCATGGAGAGGACACCAGGAAGAGGTAACTATGGGAAGGAAGTGGGAGGGGAGCTGTTGCATTGCAGTAAATTGTAGCCAATGTCATGAAACAAAGTGTATGTGAGCTGCTATATGGAAAGTGAATTTGCTGTGTAAACTTTCACCCAAATCACAATTAAAAAAGAAAAAAATTCAATATGGGGGATTACTTTTGAGACCCACTGCATATATATCCAATGGTTGCTATTCCTTCCAGTCCTACATTAGACAGTCATGATGAGTTACCTAACCCCATAGAAGAATGGGACATCCCTATGATCACTTATCAGAAATACCATTGTTTATAGATGGCAGCTTGAAGATGTCAGAGTAACATTCTATCTGTAGCACAGTTATATTGCAATTGGTTGATGGCTACACTTTGAAGAATAAAAAGATAAATAGGCTTAATGGACAGAACTAAGAATTGTATTCTCCATGGCATCCAAAAAACTAAATAATAAAAATTATGGTACAGTATGGATTTATAGCAATTCTTGTAAAGTAGGTAATGGATTGGTTATGTGGTCCATAAAATGAGCCTGAGATGACAGGAAGATAAAAAAACCACAGTGTGGGGCTCCAAGTTAAAGCTCCTTGTACATGAATAGGGATAATCAAAATGGAGTATTTTAATACTAATTCAAGAAACATGTACTTTCTGTTGATTAGCGCTCAGCAAAACAATAGAAAGACCTACAAGTAAAACACCTATCCCATGTAGATTCACCCACCTACCCTAGAGAGGTGCACTCCCTAGATCAATCAACGAGACATCAGAAGGGCAGCATTTCCATAGAGGAAAAGCTAGACAGACAGGAATGCATAGATAAGAAAAGCACAAGGAAGGGATAGTCACAGGGAGGTGATGACATGAGAACTTTTTATGGTTGGGGATTTTAATAGGGGCATTAAAGCAAATGTGCATGTTGTTGTTGTTATGTGCCATCAAGTCGGACCTGACTCATAACAACCCCTCCTTGGGTTTCTGAGGCAGTATCACTACGGAAGTAGATTGCCCCATCTTCCTTCTGAGGAGCGGCTGGTGGTTTTGAACCACCAGCCTTCTGGTTAGCAGTCAAGTGCCTTAGGCACTGTGCTACCACAGCTATCGATAAAATGAATCTGCTTTGTAAATTTGCACCCACATCACAATAAAAACTAATAATTTTTAAAAAAGAAATACATACATAAAAACAAAAACAACTTCTGAATTAAAGTGGAACCAACAAATAGATATCCTTTTGTGCTCTTTTGAAGTGGCCTTTGGAAGTGAATCCAAGGACAAGCTGTCAGAGAGGCAATGCAAAGATGTTTAGGAAAAATGGTATTTTGTTGCTTTCCTTATAATCTTGGAATCCAGCTAAAAATTGCTCTATTTGTTGATAGAGACAAAAGCAGCTATAAGCCACCTCCCAAGAGGATTACATTGGCTGGTTACTTACCCTCCAGTTGGATACTGATAAGTCTTGACTGGGAGAGATCCTCATTCTGAATTTGGATTTGCATACCTGGAAACTGAAGGAAAAGAGTCTAATACTATTAGAGATCTAGAACAGAAAAAAACATATTTTAGTGTGAAATCCTTGCTCATATATTATCTGATCAAGGAAACTGTTTCACTATATGTGTAGCAATGAGCTAAAACCCACTGAGTTCAATGAATTTAGCTCATATCTTATCATCAAAATAACAAATGACTAGCTGAAAATTAGAATGGACATGTTCAATTTCTTCTTTTGTTATGGATCTGTTCAGCTTTTTCACCTCAGGCTATGTTAGTTTAGTAAGTAGTGTGTTTCTAGAAATCTGTCCATTTCTTCCAGATTTTCAAATTTGTTGGAGTACAGTTCTTTATACTGTCCTGATATTATCCTTTTTATTTCAGTTGGTTCTGTTGTGATGTCACCCATTTCGTTTCTTATTCATGTTATTTGTATTCTCACCCTCTTTTCCTTTGTTAAATTTGCCAGTGGTTTGTTGATTTTATTAATCTCTTCAAAAACCAACTTCTACTCTTATTGATTTTGTTCGGTTGTCTTTCTATTTTCTGTTTCATTGATTACTGCTCAAATCTTTATTATTTCTTCTCTTCTAGTGACTATAGGCTTTTCTTGCTGTTATTTTTCTGACTATTGGAGATGCTGGTTTAAAATGTTGATTTTGGCTCTTTGTTCTTTTTTGATGTGTGCCTTTAGTGCTATAAATTGGCCTCTGATTACTGCTTTTGCTGTGTCCCAAAGATTATGTTGTTTTTCATTCTCATTTGATCCAAGGAATTTTTTAATTTCATCTTTTATTTCTTCTCTTACCCAGTCTTTCTTAAGGAGGGTGTTGTTCAGTTTCCATGTGTTTCCTCTTTGTCCATTGATCTTCCTATTTTCTATTTCTCATTTTATAGCATTGTGATCTGAGAAGATGCTTTGCAGTATTTCAATATTTTTAAATTTATTAACATTTGCTTTATGGTCTATCATATGGTCTATCCTGGAGAATGTTCCATGTGCACTGCCAAAGAATGTATATTGTGCTGTTGTTTGGTGAAGTGCTCTGTAGATGTGTGTAAGGTCAAGTTGGTGGATTGTATTGTTTAGTTCTTCTGTGTCTTTGTTGAGTTTCTTTCCAGATGTTCTATCTTTCATTGAAAGGGTGTATCAACATTTCCTACTATGGCTGTGGAGTCACCTATTTGCCTTTTCAATTCCATTAAAGTCTACTTTGTGTATTTTGGGGATCCTTCATTGTCTCCATAGATATTTATTATGGTTATATCTTCTTGTTCAATTGATCCTTTAATCATTGTATAATGTCCTTCCTTGTCTCCTATGGTAGTTTTTGTATTAAAGTAAATTTCATCAGAAATTAATATATTTACTCCTGCTCTTTTTTGGTTGCCATTAGCTTGCTATATAATTTTCTAATCTTTGATTTTTAGTATATTTTTTATCTCTAAGGTGTGTCTTTTGTAGACAGCATATTGATGGGTTATGTTTTCTTATCCAGTCTGAAACTCTCTGTCTCTTGAGTGGTGCATTTATTCCATTAACATTCAGTGTTATTATTGACAAGTATGAATTGGTTGCTGTCATTTTGTTATGTGTTTTTTCATGGTGTTACATGTGTCTTTGTTCTGTATAATTTTCTGTGTTGGGCTCATTGTGTTTACGAATCATATTATCATTATCATGTTGCCATTGTTTTAGTATTTGCTAAATATCTGTGCTTGTCCTCTTTTTTTATTGTGATGTGAAGGTTTATCATTCTTCTTTGAGGTTCTCCTGTGATTTATAATTTTCTCCTGAGTTAAGAACAGTCCATTCTGTCTTGAAAATCTTTTGACTTCCTCAACATTTAGCAGTTCTGTACACTATTTTCTCTTTCTTTTTGTTTTGTAGTTGTTCTCATTTGTCAATTGATATCTCTGGTTCACTGTTTACAAAGTTTTAAGCTTATTTTATTTTAGATACTCCCATAACTGTGTTGGTTTCTGGGTTATGTCATCATGTGTATTGATGGTTGGTTATTGTTTGCTTTTATTGGTTCTCTGTTCAAAGGACTCCCTTTAGCATCTCTTGTAAGGCTGGTCTGCTTTTAGAAAATTCCCTTAATTTCTGCTTATTTGGAAATGTCCTAATCTCACCATCAGAATTGAGGGACAATTTTGCTGAGTATGTAATTCTTATTTGGAAATTTTTCTTTTATGGTTTTATATATACCATCCAATTGCCTTCTTGCTTGCATGGTTTCTGCTAAGAAGTCAAAGCTTATTCTTCTTGGTTATCCTTTGTAAATAACTTTTTATTTTTGCCATGCTGCTTTCAGAATTCTTTTTGTCTTTGGTTTTGATGAGTTTGATGATGATATGTCTTGGTAATTTTCCTTTTGGGTCTATCCTATTTTGGGTTCGTTGGACTTCCTTAATGGATATATTCTCATCTTTTATCATATCAAGGAAGTTCTATTCCAACAAATCTTGGACAATTTTCTCAGTGGCTTTTTTTTTTCTCTTCCTGTTCTGGAATTCTGATTACATGTAGGTTATTCCTTTTGATAGTATCCCACATGAATCTTTGGTTTTCTTCATTTTGTTTTTATCTTATTTCTGATTGAGCCCTTTCCAAAAAGTATTCAGGTATTTGTCTTTAATCTTATGAATTCTGTCTTGCATTGATTCAATTCTACTCTTTTGCCTGTTCAATGTGTTATCTATTTCTGAAAATTTAGTATTAATCTTCTGTATTTCTATCTGTAGATTTTGTGTCATTTCTAATTGTTCATTTATTTTCTCATTTTGTTCTTGTATTTTCTTCCAAAATTGTTCTAAGATTTTGTCAGTGTTTTCCTTGATTTCTCTCTCAATTCTTTGGAGGTATCTAAATATAATTCATTTGAATTTCCTGTCAGGGATTTCCAATGCTGCTGCTTCCTCACGGATGTGTTCTGGGTCTGTATCCTGCTCCCTTGTTTCTACTGCTTTATCTTGTTTCTTTGCATGGACAGTGATGGTCTGTTGTCTCTGAGACATTGTGCCATTGTTGTATTTAGATCTCTGCTAACTGTTTGTGAAGAACAGTAAATGGTGAGCCAGGCTCTTCTTGGTGGTCAGTTATCATTGGCCAGTGGTAGAGATGGAAGTGGTGGCTTTCACTCAGTAAGTGGAGGTGCAGGAGGTGTGGGTGTGGTTGTGTTGTATGTGCATGGTTGCTGTCTCCCACTCAGTTAGACAAAAACAATAGAAAAACCATCAAAACAGTAAAAGCAAGTGGACAAAAACCACATAGGCACACAGGGACAATCACTAAAAAAAAAAAAAAAAGAAAGAGAAAAAAGACCCAAAATATCTGGGGAGGGAGCAATAAGAGAAGAGAGGTAGAGTAGGAGAATAATGAAGAATAAAATGGGAAATATGCAAAATGCAAAACAAGGGATGGGGTTAACCATGAGAAAGAAAAAAAAATGGGAACCAGGAATAGGAAAAAGAGAAAAGGCTGAAAAATAGAATATGGGAAGGGAAGAATAAAGAATATGTTGTTGTTGTTGTTGTTATGTGCTGCCGAGTTGGCCCCGACTCATAGCGACCCCTCCTTGGGTTTCTGAGGCAGTATCACTACAGAAGTAGGATTTCCCAACCTTCCTTCCGAGGAGTGGCTGGTGGGTTTGAACCACCAGCTGTCTGGTTAGCAGGCAAGTGTCTTAGCCACTATGCTACCAGAGCTCCCTCAAGAATAATATAGAAGAGGATAAAAAAATTAATAAATTTCAAACAGACAAAAACAAACTTAAAAAAAGAAAAAAAAAGGGGAGGGGGGAAATTGGGCAGTGTGGAGTAGGGTACCCAGGCTCCATTAGTGCACACAGACTGGGATGGAATTCCTGCTGGCCCAGAAGGTGAGTGAGAGTGAGTGATGGCCACACCTTTGTTCACCAAGAGGGTGTGGGGTATAAGAGTAACAAGGGAAATATCTACCATTCCAGTTGTTTGTGTCTGGAATGTCCTTGCGGTTCCCAGCAAGTGGAGCCTATTCTTAGGTCCCTGGAATCTGAGAGAATGCTGTTGCTTTCAATCTCCACAATGGTCAAACCACTTGTAAACATTCAAAATGGCTGCACCTTCTGGGCAGCCAAGAGTCCACAGCTCAGTTTGTCTATTTGTTTGTCTGTTTGTTTTATTCACCAGCTCCAGTGCAGTCCTCTGTGAAGCCCCTGGCTAGCAGGGCCAATTTTTAGGTTGATTCTTAAGTCCTAACACCCCTTGGCAATATCTAAGCTGTCTGTACCATCAGGATTGCTGATAGCCCGCAGCTCTGTATGTCTGCTTTTTTTGGTGTTTTCATGCAGGTTCTTCTACTAGTTGGAGTTTAGTCTACTTCTATATCCTTCCTTTTGAAGCTCAGGGCCCCAGTATTATCTTCTGTATTTGTGTTAATTGGTTCTTTTTTTCTTTGTTGAACAGGGTCTGTATAGTTTGCCTATTCTGCCATCTTCTACTTCCATTGGGATTTATAAAATTCTTGTATTTGTAAATAAGGAGGTTTGGTGCCACAGTGCCTAAGGCATTTGAGTGCTAACCAGAAGGTTGATGGTTCAAACCCACCAGCCACTCCATGGAAGGAAGATGGGACAATATACTTTGGTAAAGATTTACCACCTCAGAAACCCAAAGGTGGTCACTATGAGTAGGAATTGGCTCAATGGCAGAGTTGGTTTTCTTTTAAATCACTCACTACTGTCGAGTCAGATCCGACTCATAGTGGCCCCCTCCTTGGGTTTCTGAGGCAGTATCACTACAGAAGTAGATTGTCCAACTTTTCTTCTGAGGAGTGGCTGGTGGGTTTGAACCATTAGCCTTCTGGTTAGCACTCAAGTTCCTTAGGCACTTTTTCTGGTTACCTAGTGCCACTCTGACAAGAATATACCACAAATGGGATGGCATTAACAAACAGGAGTTTAGTCTTCCAATTTGGAGGCTTTAAGTCCAAGTTCAAAGTGCCAGGCTCTAGGGGCTGGGTGAAAGCCCCTCAACCTTGGGGTCTAGCTCTGCCTTCTGCCCCCAGCCCACTGGAGCTAGAGGCATTTCTTCACTCAGACAGCTGATGGCTACTGAGTCTGAGAAACCCCAAGGTTGACAAGTAAAAAGGCACAGTTCCGATGTTACCAAACCACATGGCAGGCCATTAACTTAAGTCCATTGTAAGTCCCAAAGTTGGTATGACAGGCTGCTGAACACTGACACAGCTACATGCGGGGTCCAAGAGTGCCGTAGGCCAGAGACCATTCCCAAGGCTTCTCCTTAAATACAAGAAGCAGACCACATCCCAAAGGCAGCTTACTCAGCTGCTTGTGGTAGATCCCACCATGGAGTTGATTGCCAGTCTCATCATGGGAATAACTACCACCACAGTCAGAAATGACTCGATAACAGTGAGGTTTTTTTTTTTTTTTTACTTTACATATCATATGAAACTACACCTAACATCTGCTAATCATGGACAAGACAAACTTTGTAACTATAAAAGACCCCAAACCACTGCTGCCCTTCTGAACTCCCTGACCCAGAGACTTCCCACTTCATCACGGAATGACATCACCTAGGAAGACTACTCTCCCTTTTCCCCTTTCCCTCTTGTCAGGCCCCTTGCTCTATTCAACTTTCTGAGTGGTGGCCTCACAACTTGATCAGCTTAGAAATCCTCAATTTTACCATACCAACCACAAAGTATGTGGGGAAAAGTAGCAATATAGAGACCATATAACCCCTAAGAGAGAAAGAGAGCAATCAGAGATTTAGAAGGAATGGGAATACTTTCCCTGATTCTTTAAGGGTGTCTAATTCCTGCTTCTGATCTCTTAACACGTCTGGTTATTTTGTGTCTTCTGGAGTTCCATATTATTCTGAATGTTATAATAAATACCCATTTTACTTAAGCTATCTTGATTAGTTTTCTGTATTTTTTCCCCTTTCAACCAAAAGAATCCTAAGATTTATGACTTAATCTCTTTTTTGATGGACACATGGGCTAGTTGACACAGATGGTCTGTCTGACTTATGCTTAGCTATGACCTCTGACTGGTTTTCCTTTCAAACCAGTGGTCTCTTAGAGTCTATGCTGACTGCATCCCACTTCCAGTATGCTCTGATCCTCCAGGCTGTTAACGGCAGGCAGAGGACACTTCCGGTTTCAGCAAAAGTGGCTAACTTCTTGGTAAACTTCTGTTTCCCCTCTTTGACTTCTTCCCCTACCACTCTTGATGATATTAAAAAAAAATCCAAACTCACTGCTATCAAGTCAATTCTGAGTCACGGCAACCCCTGTTGGGTTTCTGAGGCTGAAATCTTTATGGAAGTAGATTACCCCATCTTCTTTCTGTGGAGTGGCTGATGAGTTTCACCACTGACCTTCTGGTTAGCAGCCAAATGCCTTATCCACAAAATTATCAGAACTCCTTCTTGATGATATAGTGAGGTGTTAAAGGAGACTGAAGCTCATATGCCCTAAATTTCTGCCACCCACCAGTGGTTTGGTTTGGGGCAAGATGCTTAACCTCTGTAAACCTCAGCTTCCCAAAGTTGTTAAGAAGATTAAAAGATAAATGTATATATTTAAACACATTGGACCATCCCTGTGCTGTATTACTCTTCTCCCTGTTGTTGCTATTGTTTTTGTTGTTATCTATAGTATTTAGCTGCCAGAGGTAAAGACAAACATTTTGCCATATCTGAAAAGTCCCAGTAAAAAGTATTCATTCTTAATTACATGCAGCTGCATTTCTTAGATTATCTTGGTTAACAAGATAAAGAATAGCACAAACTATTTTTCCCACTTTACAGATAAGAAACCAAAGGTCCAGAGAGGCTAAGTGTCACCAGATTAAAACAAAAACAAAAACAAAGTATTAGAACCAGGCTTAAGATTCAAGTTTTTTGACTTTAGTATTTTTCACTAATCCTGGATATTCCTCAAGTGAGGCAATCCAGTAATAGAGCTGAGAACATGTTCTTTTCTTTATGGCTGAATCACCTTCGATGTGGCACCAACCCTATTTATACCTTCTATACATCTCAGATTTCTGATTTTCAAACATGCCTTTCTCTACACTAAGTCAAAGAGTTGGAAATAATCATTCTGAGAAAACTTCCTTAAAGTTTCAAGTTCTCTTGTACAATAAGGACATAAGTCTTGTGATTGCTTCTCTCAAGGCTTCTTTTACCTTTTCATTCCTCAAGCTATAAATGAAGGGATTCAGAAGAGGGGTCATTATTGTTGTGAGGGCAGCAGTCACCTTGTCAATATCCAGTGAGTGGCTCTGGCTAGGCCTCACATACATGAAGATGTTGCTTCCGTAGGCAATGGAGACAACAGTGATGTGAGAAGCACAAGTGGAAAAGGCCTTCTGACGTCCTTGGGCTGAGGGGATGCGCAAGATGGTAGAGATGATGTAGGCGTAGGACACCGTGGTGAACATCAGTGAAGTCAGGAGGACAAGGGAAGATAAGATAAAGCTTATCATCTCAATGAAATGAGTATCAATACAGGCAGCCTGTAGCAGAGGGGCGATGTCACAGAAGAAGTGACTAATTTCCTTATAGCAGAAAGGTAACCCTGACACCACAATAATTGGGTATAGCACTGACAGGAAAGCTCCCATCCAGCATCCCAGCATCAGCAGAAAACAGAATCTACTGTTCATGATGATAGTGTAGCGCAGGGGGTTACAGATGGCCATGTAACGGTCAAAGGACATGACAGCCAAGAGGATGAACTCCACCGTCCCCAGGAAAAAAAAAAAGTATATCTGGGTGAAACAGCCAGCCAAGGATATGCTCTTCCTCTCTTGTAGGAGACAGGCTAACAGCTTTGGGGTAACTGTAGTAGTATATGAAATGTCCAAAAGTGATAAATTACTGAGGAAGAAGTACATTGGGGTTTGAAAACGATTGTCAGCCCATATTAAGGAAATGACAACAGAATTTCCTGTCAGAGTAAGCATGTAAGTAAACAAGAGAACCACAAAGAGGAAAATTCGAAGCTTCTGTAGAGCAGGGAAGGCAGTTAGGGTAAATTCTGTCACTGTGGTTTCATTCTGCATGTTCATTGCATGCAATGCTTAATGAGCAGCATGTCTCTGAAAAAAAGGTATAAAATATAAAGGGATGAAAGTCAACTGAGATGAGTAGTTCTCACTAACTGTGATAAGAGTAAGGTAGAAAAACATTTGTGTAGGAGTCAAGAGTGATTTGTTCTAGTCCTGTCTCTGACTCTGAATAAATGTGGGACCAAGGAGCTCTGGTGGCATAGTGTCTAAGGCATTTGACTACTAACCAGAAGGCTGGTGGTTCAAACCCACCAACCCCTCCTCAGAAGAAAGACTGGGCAATCTACTGTAGAGATACTGCCTTGGAAACCCAAGGAGAGGTCATTATGAGTTGAGACCAATTCAATGAGAGTAAGTTTTTTTTTTTTTTTGATAAATTGCATTACTTCTTTAAACCCCAGTATTCTCATATTTAAATTTTTGGTTGAATGAAATTATCTCAATGGTCCTCATCAATATATTTTTAAAAATCATTTTATTCTCTTTTACACAATGTCCCTGTTCCTGCTCTACTGTTTTCCCAGTGTAAGTTCTGTGCAGAGGGCCATATTTAATCCAGTCATTCGATCTGAAAATGGAGAAAGGGGGTATTAAAACTTAGTTGAGGCATTGTTTTCAAAGTTACTTTAACTTTTAGGGTATTTTCCAAATCCAAGCACAAAACCTGAATACTGGGCAGAATACAGACAAAAGGGATATTTGTACTTGTCTCTATCTGCTTCTGTCATTGGTACTAAGTGCTGAGTATCAATGTAATGCCTAGTTGGACAACTAGTATTTTTGACATAGTTGTAATTGGTCTCTTCATAAGGTAGTTTTTCTTTTGTATAGTTACATAAACTTTTTGATGTTTACATTGTTAAAGAAAAAAATGAGTTCTTGATTTATCGATCATAATATGCATAACTAATCTTATATATTTGTGAAAAAATATCTTTTAGAAAAATGGCATGTTTCTTCTTTGTTCTTCACAAATGTTATGTCCATGGCAACACCTAGACATAAGCAACCCCATTCTTGCAGGTTCTCTGAAGTAGATCTCTTATATTTTATATTAGGAGCTCTGGTGGTGCAGTGCGTAAGGCATTTGATTACAAACTAGAAAGCTGGTGGTTCAAGCCCACCAGCCACTCATTGGAAGGAAGATTAGGCACTCTACTTCCATATGATACCACCTTGGAAACCCAAAACCAAAAAAAAAAAAACCACAAAGTCACTGCCATCGAATCATTTTCTGATTCATAGTGACCCCTCCTTCAGTTTCTGAGGTTATATCTCTATGGAACTAGATGCCCATTCTTCCTTATGTTCCTACAAGTCTTCTGGTTAGCAGTCAAATTCTTAGGCACTACGCCACCAGATCTCCCAAGGAGTGGTGTATTGTTTTCAGCCATTTGGAAAGCAAGTTACTGTTAAAACCATAACCATTTGCCTTTGGGTTGATTCTGAGTCATGGTGACCTTTGTGTGCAGAGTAGAACTGTGTTCCATACAGTTTACAAGGATGTGATCTTTTGGGAGTAGATCACCAACCTTTTTTCTGAGGTGCTTTTTGTGTGGATTTGAACTTCCAAGCTTTTTGTTAGTAGCAGAACATTTAACAATTTGTGCCATGCAGGGCATGCTGGTCAAGTCATTTTTATTCTTGTTTTAATAAGAAAGGTTTTGTCTTCACCTCTTTTCCAAACTCCAAGCCAAACACCAAACTCACTGCCATCAAGTAGGAACCGAGTCATAGTGACCCATCCTTGGGTTTCTGAGGCAGTATCATTACAGAAGTAGATTCCCCAATCTTCCTTCCAAGGAGTGGCTGGTGGGTTTGAACTGCCAGCCTTCTGATTAGCAGTCAAATGCCTTAGGTGCTATACCACCAGAGCTCCTCACCTCTGTTTCAGATAAGGGTTATTATTATTACATGACATTTCTAGGTTGTTGATAAGTAATCTTTACAAATACATTGTCGATTCTGTCCATTTGAGTCATTTTCAAATGTAGTCAGAGCTGAATCGAGTCACAGTTGATTTGGTAGTACAGCTATTTTTACTTCCTTTTAAATTCTGGGTACATTTCTGTATCTATAAAAGATGAATATGATCATATTCCTTTTTCTTTTCAGTTTAAATATTTATCTTGTTTACCATGGAGGCAGTCACACTTTCTGCTTAATTCCTCATTCTTTGAGCATCAAAGGTGTTCATTTACTTACAAAATAAATAAATGATTAGAATTGGGAGACCTCCTCCTTTAAGCATGGGTTTGTAGCTACTCCAAGATTAACTTTGTAATGATAAACTTTGTAATCTGTATTTTCATATATCAAATACAGAGTTTATCATAACTTCTACTTAGTATATCTTGAAGTCTATCATTTCTTTTTAGTTGTTAGTTGAAAAGGATATTTATATTTGTCTCTATTCACTACTGTCATTGGTACTATGGATTGAGTATCAGTGTAATGAGTAGTTGACCACAAGTCATTCCTAGTAAATTGCATAAAATTGTAGTGCCGAATAATTGATTATCACTATATTAATGTTGGGCGTAGGGAAGGGACCCAAGCATTAATACATCTAGTGTGTATCAGATCTTTCAAGGTTCAAAGGTGGGAGGTCACAGGAAGACAGGAGTGCAGGACAAGGATAGAAACAGAACAGTTTACGGTAGCAAGATGCTTTATTCCTTCTCTTCTGATAATCTTCTAAGTTATACTAGGTGAATTATTTTTTTTTAAGTTATGAGACTCTAAAAAGACTTAGCTATTAACATAGAGTCTTGGTACAAGAGGCACTCTTTCTCTTATAAATATTCTAATGTTTTCTCCTCCTTTCTCACTTTCCCAACCCTCTAGTCCTCTCAGATTAAAAAATAATAATAATACAACAGCAACAAAAAACCTTTCTAACCTGTTTATTACTGCATTAAAAATCTTGACCACATCTGGGTGGACAAGTATTAAGTTTCTTTATATATAATATAAAAATAGAACACATTCCTAGACAAGTAGAAACACTCACATTTTCTTTCATTTCTCTCCTTTTCTCGTCATCACTAACATCACAGGGGATCAACAAGTATTTTAAGGCAGAATAGTGTGGACTCTCATCTACCCAATTGTTCTTTCTGTTTATTTAGTCAACTGTTTCGTAACACTCTCATCGTCCTCTCTTTTTCTTCCTGACTAAATATTCCTTTATGCTGATAGAACCTTGATTCTTTTCTCATATTGTAAAAGGTAGACAATTTGAGATCTTCAAAAGCAATGTGCTATTAACAACAAATATCTGAGATGGCTGGAGAACAAATTGAGTGGCTCTTTGTCGTGGTTGACATGTGGATTATATAACTAGGAAAATGGCTTTGAGAGCTTCATATTTTTTGCTGCATTACAGGACAAACATACTCCTTTGAGAACTAAGGGTGTTGCATTATACTCCATCCCATGGCATCTTTTCTCAAAAGGAAGATTGGGCAATCTACTTCCATAGTGATACCACTTTGGAAACCCAAGGAGGGGTCGCTTAATTTCAGGACAATGAAAAAACAAAACAAAGCAAAACAAAACAAACTTTGGCTTTTCTAGATTATTTCAGGGCCCTCAGGAACTCTCATGTTTAGAGGAAAGTTTCTGAATCATAAGAGTCTATATGTAATAATTTAATTATAAACTTACTAAATTAAGGCTTTTAGTTTTTTGGTGTTTTTCCCTCATTAACAATTCTGTGGATCCCTAGAAAGGTACATAAAATTGCACATTTCAAGATTCAACATTTAGTTGGAAAATGTGGCATAATGGGGAAAATGTAACAAGTTTTAAAATCAGTGGTTTGACCACTTCTAGCTCTGTGATATTTAATTAGATTCTTAGATTCCCAAACTCCCTGAGTTTTATCTTTAGTGTCTCTTAAATTGATCTAGTCATACTTCAAGATCTAAGACAGTGCCTGTCACAGTGATTTATACTGGTTGGTGCTCAATAAATATTTGTTAGAACATAGAGAGGGTCGAGGAAGTATGAACAGAAATGGAAAAAGATATTGGAAGGACATTAGTGATCACTAGAGATCTTTGCTACCATTATCATGTGATAAATATCAGTAAATTGTAAAAAAAGTTTAATTGCAACTGAAATACATGAAAAACATCCAGTTATACAATTATAGTAAAACTATAACACTTAACCATAATTGTACCATAATTGTAGGTCAAGTGTTATAGTTTTACCATAATTGTATAACTGGATGTTTTTCATGTATTTCAGTTGCAATTAAACTTTTTTTACAATTTACTGATATTTATCATATGATAATGGTCGCAAAGATCTCTAATGATCATTAACATCCCCTGTAACACTTGACATCTTCCCTCACTAAAATTTTTGACCAAACAAGAATTTCATATTAATTTGTAAAATATACTTGGAAACAAAATAGACTGTTTAACATATGAATATGGGTAATTATATAAAAAATATACTTACATCATATTAATATGCAGGACAAGAGGTGGTTTCTTCATTTAAATATGCTAAGGAACTCAAGATTTGGACATCTTTTTTTCTACTCTGTTCCATCCATTATTATTTAGATTTTTATATTATAATTTCAAATTCCATATCAATCTCTCTCAGTCTTAGTCTGACACTCTCATAAATTCTTAATCCCCTTTTCAATACCAGAGCAAATGTTTATTTACTTATTGTTTAAGTCCACCTTCCTTTTTCCATTGAATGGTTACTTTTTGTAACTTCTGATTACTTCTTACAGTCCTTTCCCTTCATGCCATAGAAAAAGACTAAGTTTAGACTAATCTTAAAAATAAGTCCAAGTGCTATATTATCTTTTAATCTTTTATCTTCTATGTCCACTGAATATTCCTCTGGGTTTCAAGTAATTTACATGATGGACCAAACAAGGCAGAATGGTTAGATTTGGTGATGAATCAGGAAGTCACATACAACTGAATTAAGCCTGGTTTTCTGTCTTCTATTTTTAATCTTTAGCAATTATAACTGAAAGTTTTAAAGTTCTCAGATTTTGTTTTCAATTGTAGGAATGAAATTTTCTTTCTATTCAGTGAATCTCTTTTTTTTCTGTGGACCCATCCAGAAAATGAGAGTTTCTCAAATTCATAGAATCTCAGGTGAGAAGAAATTAAATATAAGCCATCCTGGTCCTAAAAAATTCTACAGTGTCTAACAAGTTGCTGTATAGTGATGTTAAAGTCATTATTTCTTATGGCTTCTCATTTTACTTTAATGAAACTTATAGTAAGAAAAATTCATATTTGTGCTAATTTAAAATATTTCCCTAAACTTTCATCATTTTCCAGACGTCTCTTCATCTGAAAGGCATAAGACATATTTCCTTTCTCCAAAAAATAGTATTACCTTTCATAAAATAAAGTGATCACAGTTGGATGACCTGTGATATTTATTGATTTTTTTTTTTTTGCCTTTAGAGATTTGGTTTAGAATGAATCTTGGGACTATGACCAAAACAAATAAGAAAAATAGGAAAGACACTCAACAGAGTGTCAGACATGGAGAAAAAAAAAAAAAAAAAAACCACCTTATTATTATTATAATCAAAGAACGTTGGAACTGAAGTATCTAATCACAGTTACAAACTTAAGGACTCCTGGGAGACCCCCACAGGGGCTTTATTTTATTAATTTAAAGAAAAACTTGGAGACCTGCTTCAGGGAACTGGGAACTTGGATTTTTTTTTTTTAATTTTTTTTTATTTAAACGATCATGATGTATTGAAATAAATTTTAAACTACTTTTTAAACTGAGAAACTTTATATATATATGTACATCTATTTATATTTCAAAATCCATTTTATGATGGTATGATTTGTATATAACAAGCAATTTTAATTGCATAATTTTTTGAGTTTTGAGAAATATAGCTAGCCATGTGTCCACCACCACTACCACAACAATGGTTTAAAATACTTTCATCACCTTAAAAAGTTTTCTTATGCCCCTTTGCAATAAAAGCTCTCCCTCTCCACTCCAGTCCACAAAACCACTGATGTGTTTTGTTACTGCAGTTTTGCACTTTCTAGAATTTCATATAAATGGAATCTTAAAGCATGCAGTATTTTGTGTCTGCTGTTTTAAATTAATCTGAAGCTTCTGAGGTTCTAAATGTTTCATGTGGCAGTAGCTTTTCTCTTTTGTATTACTCAGTATTGTATGTTACATATTGTATAAGGAACTCTGGTGATATAGTGCTTAAGGCATTTGTCTTCTAACCAAAAAGTTGGTAGTTTGATTCTGTAAAGATTTATAACCTTGGAAACCCAATGGGGGTTGCTATGGCTCAGAATTGACTCTGTGACAGTGAGTTGGTTTGGATTTGGTTTATATATGGTATGGATATATTACAGTTTCTTTATCCATTTATCAGTTGATGGACACTTGAGTTACAATTTTTGGCTATTATGAATAAATCTTCTGAGAAGATTTGATTACTTGTTTTTATGTGAATGTTTTTTTTTTTTTTCATTTCTCTTGGATAAAGTTCTGGTAGTAGACTGCCATCTTACATAGTAAGCATATGTTTAACTATGTCATAAATTATAAAACTGTTTTTGAAAGTGATAGTAGTGTTTTTTCATTCCTACGAGCAATGTATGAAATTTATTATAGCTTTACATCTTTGTCAGCACTTTACATTTTAAGTCTTGAATATGGATTTATAGCAATTCTTGGAGAGTAGGTAAAGGACTAGTAATATAGTCCAGAAAATGACCCTGAGATGACAGGAATATAAAAGAATCCACAGTGTGTTTCCAAGTTATGGAAAACTCCATTACTTGATTTGGGATAATCAGAATGGAGTATTTTAGTACTTATCAAAGAAACACACATGCACACACAAACAAAAACAACTTCTGAGTTTAAGTGGAACCAATAATTAGATACCTTTTTTTTTTTGCTTTTTTGAAGTAGACTTTAGAAGTGGATACCAGGGATGAATAATCACAGAGGCATTAAAGTTATGCAAAGATGTTTAGGAAAAATGGTATTTCATTGCTCTTCTCATAATCTTAATGAAGCTAAAAATTACTGTTTATCAATCAGACCATAGAGATAAAAGCATCTATGAGCCATTGCCAAAGAGGATATGGGCTGTCCATAGATGGCAAATGAATTACATTGGTTAGTTACTTACCCTCCAGGTGGATACTGATAAGTCTTGCCTAGGAGAGATGCTCATTATGAATCTGGATTTGTATACCTGGAAGCTGAAGGAAATGCTTCTAACACTGTTAGAGATCTAGAACAGAAAGAAGTATTTCAGTATGAAACCTTTGCTCAGACATAGTCTAATCAAGGAAACGGTTTCATTGTATGTGTAATAATGAACTAAAACCCACCAAGTCCCATTAATTTATCTCATATTTTACTATCAACAAAGCAATGGACTAATAGAAAATTAGAATGGATATTTGAGACATCTGTTTACTAAACTGAAGTGTGATAAGGGATTGAAAAATGACTTGCAGAATTAAGTGAATGTGACATGCTATGGAAGGTGGGCTATGGAGTGACACACAGCTTACATAAACTTTTTTCCTAATTCTTAAAATAATTCTGTTTCTTTGCCCGATCCTATAGTACAGGGACCTGAAATGCATTTATAAGTTCCAATGAAAAAATCAATTGCCTAACATGATACCATAACCATATCTCTATATATCACTGTCCTAAATCATAACAGAATGATGAGATGGGGTGTTCCTTCTCCACACTTTTTCTAGGCTAGGATTAATGGCTTCTGTATCTTTTCTATCCAGTGGACATTTCCATAAACTTTTACTTGTTCAATTCTTCTCCTGATGACTAGTGCTGGATGAAGAATCATACTGGCCAGAAACATATTATTGCTGGCTGTATGGGTCTGTCCAGGAGCTCTGGTAGCATAGTGCCTAAGGCACTTGACTGCTAACCAGAAGGCTGGCGGTTCAAACCCACCAGCCACTCCTCGGAAGGAAGATGGGGCAGTCTACTTCCATAGTGATACTGCCTCAGAAACCCA
>NW_006921845.1:847409-853922 GCF_000298275.1 Orycteropus afer afer | reverse complement strand
AATCTACTTCCGTAGTGATACTGCCTCAGAAACCCAGGGAGGGGTCGCTATGAGTCGGGTCCGACTTGAGGGCACATAACAACAGCAACATTGGTCTGTCCACTTGCTGAATCATACCCCAGGGGGAAGGGTGTAGATAACTGTTAATAGCAAACAACAAAGAAAAAGAAGGAGAAGTGAATGCTAATGAAAGGGGAGCCTAGGAATAGATAACTCAAAAAAGAAAAACATATTACATCGATACCTCATGATAAGCTGAGACCAACATAATAACTATTTTTACTGTATTCATAGATGTCCATAAAAACAAAGGCTGATGAAAACTACTTCTGTGCCTGAAACAAAAGATTCAGGATGGGCCCAGGCCAGTTTAAGAAGCATTCAATCTGAAGATATATTGACTGCATCTTGTAGATAAACATTTGGAATAATTCTAACACTGCTTTGTCTTCTAGGGGGTAATGTGTATGCTGTTGCCTCCTGAGCGCTCACAAGGATATTAATCATTAGAAGAGGATGGTTATTGCTTGAAAATAAGTTCAGTTGGGAACCTATTCTTTCTAGTATGAAATGGAATGTATGCTCATAAGAGCTTGGAGTTCAGCATTAATTGTGATTTGGCCCTTGCTTTTTATTTAATCTACAAAAACACTTGGTATATAGGCAAAGACTGATTTTCTTAGGAAATATAAGAAAACACTGCTTTGATTCTAATTGGATTCTTTTGGAAGCTCTTAGTGTAACTCATAATAATGTAATTGCTGTTTGTGCAACATGTACAACACATAAGATTTATTTTAAAACAATCTATAATAATAATGATATTAATAGTTAAATGTGTTGAATTCAACTTACCCTCCCCTCACCAAGACCTCCCAATAGAAGCTAACTGTCCAATGACTAGATTTGTTGTTGTTTTTATGTGCCATAGAGTTGTCTCCAACTCATAGCAACCCCTCCTTGGGTTTCTGAGGCAGTATCACTACGGAAATAGATCACCCAATCTTCCTTCCAAGGAGTGGCTGGTGTGTTTGAACTTCCAACCTTCTGGTTAGCCATCAAGTGCCTTAGGCACTACACCACCAGAGCTTGCAAGATTTAGGTAACAGCAATTAGTTCTTAAATGGAATCTACTTATTGGTGCATTTCATAAAGTTCAACTTTCAGTGGTGAAATTTCATTGGTAAAATTACTCTGAACTCAAAGGGTCACCACAAGTTGTCATTGACTTGAAGGCAGCTAACAACAAGAATGGGGACAGAGTGAGGAGTCAGCAGCAGGGATCTAGGTAAGAGGAGGGAACCAAGACCACACCCCACAAGCAGCAAGGTGGGAAAGCAGGGGAAAGGAGAGAAAAAGGCCAGCGGGATCGGGACAGAGTGAGGAGTCAGTGGCAGGGATCCAGGTAAGGAGAGGTCGGAAAAGTTTCAAATAGCTAAGGGAGACAAACTTGTCTGTCAGTTTGTCCTACTGTGGTGGCATGTTGCTGTGAGGCTTGAGGCTATGCCACTGGTGTTTCAAACCCAAAGGGATGCACATGGTGCACAGGTTTCAGCATGGCTTGCAGGCTGAGACAGACTAGGAAGAAGGAAGAGGCCATCCACTTCTCAAAGAATTGGCCAGGGAAAACCTTATGAAGAGCAGAAAAACACTGATACATTACTGCACAACTTTATGAATAGCCTGGAAACGTCCAATACAGAGCAGGAGGATGAGCCTCTTAGGCTAAAAGGCTCTCAAAATATGACTGTGAAAGAGCTGCATCATCAGAGTAAAACCAGCCTTACTGATATGGGTAAGGTAAAGCTTTCAAGACCTCCATTTGCTGGCATGGCATGACTCAAATTGAGGAGAAACAGCTTCAAACGTCCATTAATTATTGGAACATGGAATGTACGAAGTATGAATCTAGAAAAATTGGAAGTTGTCTAAAATTAAATGGGACACATAATGATTGATATTCTAGGCATTACTGAATTGAAATGTACTGGTTTTGGACATTTTGAATCAGACGACCATATGATCTACTATGCCAAGAATGACAATTTGAAGAGGAATGGCTTGGCATTCATCATCACAAAGGATGTTTCAAGATGCGTCCTCAAGTACAGTGGTGTCAGTGATGGGATAATATCCATACACCTACAAGGAAGACCAGTTAATATGACTATTATTCAAGTTTATGCACCAACCACCAAAGCCAAATGTGATGAAATTGAAGATTTTTTATCAACTTCTGCACTCTGAAATTGACCAAACATGAAATCAGGTTGTGTTAACTATCACTGGTGACTGGGGGAGAAAAAAAAAAATGGCATTTGGAGGCAATCAGCCCTAGGACACAATGGCCCTCAAGACCAGAAGAACTAGATGGTGCCCAGTTACCAATGGCAACCACTCAGGAAAGGATCAAATCTGGAGATCCTGGATAGAGTGGGAGGGAAAATGTGAAACAAAATCCAAAAACTCAATAATGACCAGAATTACTGGTCAGATGAAATCTGGTGAGACTCCCAATACTATGGCCCTGGAATACATTCTGCACCTGGAATAAAATGTACACGTAGGTGTGGGCTCTCAGCCCAATAGTTAACAAGATTTACAAGCAGACCACTCAACCCAGGATGATGCACCCACATACTCCATGGGAATATATCCCTTAGAGCAATAAACCATGGGACACCAGAGGACCAACATTCAAATTGAGGAAATGCAGGACAAACAGGAGTGCAAATATGAGGGGCACAGGGGGAGGGTTATAGGGTAGGGAGGGGAGGAGACTGGATTAGGGTTGGACATGGTTAATGGGGAATGAAACTAAATGTATGCATTATGTTGAATATAAAACAAGCTCTTAAATAAAATAAAATTGCCTTGACCTGGCATCTTTTGATGAGAAGCCAGTTGACCATCACTTCATTTCATTTAAGTGTTTAGCAATTTATTCAGCTTTTTATTTATTTTTAAGTCTGGTTTAGTGAGTTTAAGTGCTAATTATCCATTTTGTCCAAGTTTTCAATTTTTTATAATAAAATTATTCATGGTATTTTTTGTGGTTTTACAAATCTCAACTTTATCTGTTGTTTCTTCTCCCTTTCATTAATAATAATATTGTTTTGATTTTTTGCTTTCTTAAATATATTTCATTTATACTTTATTGGACTTGTTAAGGACTGTCATTTGGCTTTGTTGATCCTCTTTCTTATTTCTTTTCCACTATTATTATTTCTTTTATTTTATAAAATTGCTATTTTTATAATACCTAGTTTTTTTTTCTTTTTTTAAATTTGAAGTTAATTGTGATTTGGGTGAAATTTTTACAAAGCAGATTCATTTTACATTGAACAGTTCATAGGATTTTGTTTTGTTGCACTGGTTACTTTTTCTGAAGTGTAGGACCTCTCCTCCCACTTCCTCCTTGTGGTTACTCCTTCCTTGTATCCTTCTTGCTTATGTATTCCTGCCTCCCTACCTGATTCTTAGTCTTGAACAGTCCTGGATGAGGTAGAAAATTCTTCAGGGCAGCTGTACTTTATGTTGAGATTAAGAAATCAAGGCTGCTTCAATGGCTTTCAAAATAATTTGGTAAAGCGAGAAGACAAAGGTCACTCAGGATGGCATTATGAGCTATTCAGCTCACATCCCATTGGTCATAGCACAATGGTTTGGTTCTGGTACAACATACATGCTGTTGTTGTTATGTGCCATCAAGTTGGACCTGACTCATAGCGACCCCTCCTTGGGTTTCTGAGGCAGTATCATTACAGAAGTAGATTACCCAACCTTCCTTCCAAGGAGTGGACTTGAACTACCAGCCTTCTGTTTAGCAGTCAAATGCCTTAGGCACTATGCCACCAGAGCTCCTAGGAAAGAAAAATAAAATAAGATATGGTGTACAGGTAGCATTGTCTCTGCCCCAAGAGCTTCTGTGGAAGACAATAGGAAGGACTAGGAAGAAATTTATTATGAAAGAAGCATAGGGCAGTTTGACTATGTGAGGAAGTACAGAATTTAGGGATGGAATTAGGGGAGAATTTTTATTTATGATCCTGACTGAGATTTTCCAGGATAAGATGTATGGTGGGATTAAGGAGAACTAAAACTTTGTGCTTCAGTGGAGCTCTGGTGACACAGTAGGTAAGGCATTTGACTGCTAACCAGAAGTTTGGTGTTTCAAATCCACCAGCTGCTCCATGGGAGGACGTTGAGGAAACTACTTCCATGAAGATTTACAGCCTTGGAAACCCAACAGGGATTGCTCTGAGTTGGATTGACTCCATGGCAGTGGTTTTTTAAAAATTTTTTGCAGGTGCAAACAGATAGTTTGGAGGCTTAATAAAGAGAAAAACAGATTGACTTGTGAACTGATGTTAACAGAAGCTGAACTCTCTAGAACGTGTCAAAGACCAGGTGATTCTGAAAAATAGAAATCTTTCCTTTCATGCATTAATGGGATACAGAATAATTCTATGCATGTTGCTAAAAATATCAGTTTAACTCTAAAGAGTATAGTCTTGAAAACAGTTGAAGTTATTTATTTATTTTACTTGTTATTGTAATTTGGGTGAAATTTTACAAATCAGATTCAATTTACATTCAACAGTTCATAAACAAGTCCCCTCCCCCATGATTATGGGGTTTATTAGGGAAGTAACAGATTACACTTAAGGTTCAGGAACATGCTCAGGATACAATTCTTCCATCAGGATGCTCCTTTGCTATGCCCTCAGTCACACCTCTTTGGCCCTTGGCCTCTCACCCTAGCCTTTGCCTTTCTTGAGCAAGTGTTACAAAGCTCTTTTAGTTCTGCTGATAGGGGCACCTAGGTGCACACCCAACTCCATCAGCAAGCCTCCTGCCCAGAGGCACTCAGTTTTCTCTCTCCATGGTCCAAGCAAGCCCAGAGCTCTATCTCACACCTCTTGGTTCCTCTGCCAGTCATCTCTGCCATCTTTCTGCTGAGGAGGTCCAGTGTAGGGATCTCAGGTCTGAGGTCACACTCCACTCCACTCCACCTCTGGGGACACTTTTCTCTTGATGGCAGTGGGATCTCCCCTTCTGCCTCTACCAGAAGGAAATAAAAACAAAACAAAACAAAACAAAAAAAAACCCTCACTGCCATCAAGTTGATTCTGACTCATAGTGACCCCCTTTGGGTTTCTGAAGTGGTAAATTGTTACAGAAGTAGATCTTCCAGTCTTCCTTCTGTGGAGTGGCTAGTAGGTTTGAACTGCCAACCTTCTGGTTAGTAGTCAAATGCCTTAGGCACTACACCACCAGAGCTCCTAAGAGGGCTCATTTTTAGTCTAGCAGAATATAAAACTAATCAATCTCCACATTAGGGTTGTATATAACTTATTTGCATGCTCCCATTCTCACAAGGGTGCCATGTATCTTACTTACATTGCTCACAAGCTATTTAATTCTCTTTGTGAGGGGAGGTAAACATAAGGCCACAAGCACCTTCCATTTGTTTTGTTCCATTCAGTCATATGGTGTGAGTAACAAAGACCATGGCTAGGAGAGCCATACCAAGTAACTCACTGCACTACAGGCCATTCCCTGGCTCTTTTAGCCATTGTCCCTTTCATACTTCAAAGATTAACATACCCTTCACAATCAGTTTACTAATAAGTACACCCTAGGTTCTGGTAAGATTGAGAAATAGGCAATCAAATTACACAGACCCTCTTCAACAAAGAAAAGAGAAACCAACTGAGACAGATACCAAAGATAATCCTGGTGCCCTGAGCTTTGAAAGGAAGGATAGAGAAGTGGACTAAACTCCAACTACTAGAAGAACCTGCCTGAAAATACTGAATAAGAAGACAAATGGAAGAGCTGCCTGTCAGCCATCCTGACGGCACAGATAGTCTGGATATTTCCAAGTGGTGTTAGGACCTAAGAATTAACCTAAAAATTGGCCCTGGTACCCAAGAGCTGCAAAGAAGACTAAACTGGTGGCTAATGACTCAAAAGGGAAACAGCAAAGACGGTGACAAACTGAGCTATGGACTTTTGGCTGTCCAAAGGGCACAGCCATTTTGAATGTTTACAAGTGGTTTGACCATTTTGGATTTTCAAAGCAATAGCATTCTCTCAGATTCCAGGAACCTAAGAATAAGCCCCACTTCCCAAAGACAACACAGACATACCAGAGGCTGATGATCAGAAAGGTTCTTGTGTTCAGCTGTTTCCTTCTTCCTTTTTCCTCTTTTCCTTTTTTTCCCTCTTTTGTGGTTCTCCCCATCCCTTGTTTTTCTTTTTGCATTTTTCCCAAGTTTTCCTTCATTATTCTTAGTCTACCTTTTTTCTCTTATTCCTCCCTCTCCAGTATTGTGTTTTTTTCTCTCTTTTTCGATGCATATTTCTTTTGTCTTTTAAAAGTATTGCTTTACACCAGAAGGAAGGAAATAATCAAGATTCAAGCAGAAATCAATGAAACAGAAAATAGAAGGGCTATAGAAAAAATCAACAAGACCAGAAGTTGGTTTTTCGAAAAGATCAATAAAA
>NW_006921845.1:837515-843379 GCF_000298275.1 Orycteropus afer afer | reverse complement strand
TTTTTTTCTTTCTCATTTTGGTGATTGTTCCTGTGTATTTATGTGGTGTGTGTTTTGTCCTCTTGTTTTTAATTTTGGTTGTTTTTCAACTGTTGTGTTTCTCTTACTGAGTGGCAGACAGCAACCATGCCCACACAACCCAGCCACACCCACACATCCTGCAGCCCCACCTACTGAGTGAGGGTGACCACTTTCTTCTGCACCAACTGGACAATAATTGTTGTTATTATGTGCCGTTGAGTCAGACCTGACTCATAGCTACCCCTCCTTGGGTTTCCGAGGCAGTATCGCTACAGAAGGGGATTGCCCCATCTTCCTTCCAAGACAGGACAGGCAATACGAGCCTAATTCACCCTTCACTGCTCTTCAAAAACAGTTAACAGAAACCTGTGCAGCCACTCTCATATTCTGTCAAACCCACCAGGAGAGACAGGTGTTGAGTGCCTAAGTGCTGTCAACTAATGAATATAGAAGCCCAGTAGCCTGCTTACTCAGAGACATCCCAAAACAAAAAACAAACAAACAAAAAAAAGAAAATCACTCCAACGTACAATCACCAATTAAATATTAATACAACTATGTCACAATGTCTCAGAAAAAACAGACCCTCACAGTCCACACAAAGAAGCAAGACAAAGCAGTAGAAACAGGGGACCAGGATATAGACCCAGAACACATACCTGAGGAAGAAGCAGGATTGAAACTCCCTGATAAGGAATTTAAAAAATTATATCTAGGTACCTTCAACAGATTGAGAGACAGTTCAAGGAAAACACTGACAAAATTAAGGAAAACACAAACAAAGCCCTAGAATTTCAGAAGAAAATATAAGAACAAAATGACAAAATAATTGAAAAATGGGGAAAAGATAAAAAATCTACATATAGATCCAGAAGATTAATACTAAAATATCAGAAATAGATAACACATAGAAAGGACAAAGGAGTAGAATCCAAAGAACCTCATTCAGATTAGACCCCAAAAGAAAATCACCAAGATATATTATCATCAAACTCACCAAAACCAAAGACAAAGAAAGAATCCTGAAAGCAGCATGGGAAATATGCAAAGTTACCTACAAAGGGAAACCAATAAGACTAAGCTCTGATTCTCAGCAGAAACCATGTAGGTGAGAAGGCAATGAGATGGTATATATAAAACCCTGAAAGAGAAAAATTTCCAACAAGAATTACATACTCAGAAAAACTGTCCCTCAAATGTGATGGTGAAATTAGGAGCTTTCCAGTAAAGCAGAAATCAAGGGAATTTATTAAAACCAGACCAACATTACAAGAGATGCTAAAGGGAATGCTTTGGACAGAGAATCAACAGCAACAAATAACAAACATCCATTAACATATAGGATTATATAACCTAGAAACCAATCCAGTTATGAAAGTATCCAAAGTGAAATAAGCTTACAAGATTGAAAACAGGGAACTAGAGGCAATTGGCAAATGAGGACAACTACAAACCAGAAAGAGGGGGAAAATAGTGTACTTAAAGAACTTCTAAATGGTGAGTAGGTCAAGAGAATTATAAGATAGAATGGACTGTTCTAAACTCAGTAAGAAATTTATGAATCAGGATAACCTCAAAGAAAAATTACAAACCTTCACATCACAATAAAAAAAGAGGATAAGCACAAATATTTAGCCAACACTAAAACAATAGCAATAAGGAAGTGATAACATGATTCATTAAAAAAAAAAAAAAAAAAAAATGAGAATAGCACAGAAAATTGTATGGAGCAAAGAAACCAGGAACTCCACAAAAACACCTAACAAAAAGACAGCAACAAATTCATACTTGTCAGCAATACACTGAATGTAAATGAACTAAATGCACCACTCAAGAGATGGAGAGTACAGACTGGATAAGGAAACAGTCCATCCTTATGCTGTCTACAAGAGGCACACTTTAGAGACAGAGACAATAATAGAGTAAAAAATCAAAGGTAGGAAAAAGATACATCAAGCAAATCAAAAAAGAGCAGGAGTGGTAATATTAATTTCTGATATAATTGACTTTAACATAGAAACCACCATAAAAGACAAGGAAGGACACTATATAATGATTAAAGGATCTATCAAACAAGTGAACATAGCCATTATAATTATCTATATACCCAAAGAAAGAGCTCCAAAATACATAAATCAGACTTTAACAGAATTGAAAAGACAAATACATAACTTCACAGTCACAGTAGGAGACTTTAAACACCACTTTCAATCACAGATAGAACTGGAAAGAAACTCAACAAAGACACAGAAGAACTAAAATATAAAATCCACAAACTTGACCTTATAGACATCTATAGACCGCTTCATCCAATAACAGTACATTATACATTCTTTTCCAGTGCTTATGGAACATTCTCCAAGATAGACCATATGTTCTGCCATAAAGCAAGCCTTGGTAAATTTAAAAACATTGAAATACTGCAAAGCATCTTCTCAGATCACAATGTTATAAAATTAGAAATCAATAATAAGATCAATGGAGAAAGAACAAACACATGGAAACTGAATAACACCATCTTAAAAATGACTGGGTAATAGAAGAAATAAAAAATGAAACTAAAAAATTGCTTGAATCAAACAAGAATGAAAACACACATACCAGAATCTTTAAAAATAAAAAAACAAACATACTGACATCGAGTCAGATCTGACTCATAGTGACCCCTCCTTGGATTTCTGAGGTGGTGTCACTGTGGAAGTAGATTGCCCAACCTTCCTTCTGAGGAGTGGCCTTCAGAATCTTTGGAACAAAGCAAAAGCAGTGATGAGAGGCAATAAATGCACACATCAAAAATGAAGAAAGAGCCAAAATCAACATCTTAACCCAACATCTCCAACAATTAGAAAAAAAGTGGCATAAAAAGCCAACTGTCACAAGAAGAAAAGAAATAATAAAGATTCAAGCAGAAATAAATGAAACAGAAAGTAGAATGACAATAGAAAAAATCAACAAGACGGAACTTAGTTTTTTGAAAAGATAAATAATATTGACAAATCACTTGCAAATTTAACAAAGGAAAAGAAGGCGAGAATACAAATAACATGAATAAGAAACAAAATGGGTGACATCAGAACAGAACCAACTGAAATAAAAGTTTAATATCAGGATGCTATGAAGAACTATTCTCCAATAAATTAGAAAATCTAGAAGAAATAGATTTTTAGAAACATACTACTTACCTAAACTAACACAGACTGAAGTGGAAAAGTTGAACAGATCCATAACAAAAGAAGAAATTGAACAGGTCATAATGTTACCAACAACAGAAGCCCTGGCCTAGATGGTTTCATTGGAGAATTCTACCAAACCTTCAGAGAAGAATTGACATCAATCCTACTTAAACTATTCCAGAACATAGAAAAGGATGGAATTCTCCCAAATTCATTTTAGGAAGAAAGCATAACCTTGATAACAAAACCAGGCAAAGACATCACTCCAAAGGAAAAACTGCAGACCAATATAGATGCAAAAATCTTCAACAAAATCCTAGCCAATAGACTCCAACACATATCAAAATAATAATACATTATGACCAAGTGGGGTTCAGGTATGCAAGGACGGTTCAACATTAGGAAAGCAATCAACATTATCCAGTGCATACATAAAACAAAAGAAAAAAGCCACATAGTCATATCAATTGATGCAGAAAAGGCATTTGATAAAATTCAACACCCATTCCTGATTTAAAAACAAACAAACAAACAAAAAACTCTCAGGTAGATAGAAATAAAAGGGAAAATACTCAACATAATAAAGGGCATATATGAAAAACCAATAGCCAACATTATTCTCAATGGAGAGAGACTGAAACTATTTCCCTTGTGAACAAGAACCAGACAAAGATGTCCTCTAACACCACTTCTATTCAACATTGTATTGGAAGTCCTAGCCAGAGCAAAAAGCAAGAAAGGGAAATCAAAGGCATATACATTGGTAAAGAAGAAGTAAAACTATCCCTATTTTCTGATGATATGATCCTATAGATAGAAAACCAAAGAGAGTCAGCAAAGAAACTACTGGAACTAATTGAGAGATTTAACATAATGGCAGGGTACAAGATCAACATACAAAAATCAGTTGGTTTCCTCTACACAAGCAAAGAGATTACTGAAAAAGAAATAAGGAAATCAATACTATTTACAAGCTACCAAAAAACAAACAAACAACAAACTTAGGAATAAATCTTACTAGGTACACAAAAGACCTGTTGAAAGGAAACTACAAAATACTACTTCAAGAAATCATATGAGATCCCCATAAATGGGAGATCATACCATGCTTGTAGATAGGAAGATTGAACCTTGTGAAAATGTCAATTCTACCCAAAGGAATCTATATATTCAAAGAAATCCAAATCCAAATCCCATCAGCATTCTTTAAGGATATGGAAAAACCAATCACTAATTTTATTAGGAAAGGAAAGAGACCTTGGATAAGCAAAGCACTACTGAAGAAGAACAAAGTAGGAGGTCTCACCCTCTTGCCTCTCAAAACCTACTATAGTCAAAACCACAGTAGTAAAAGGAGCCTGGTATTGGTATAATGACAACCACATAGACCAGTGGAATACAATTGAGAACCCAGAAATAGATCCATTGACCTATGGTCAGCTGATCTTTGACAAAGTGCTGAAATCCAGTAAATGGGGAAGAGATGGTCTGTTTAACAAATGGTGCTGGCAAAATTGGATATCCATTCACAGAAAAATGAAACAAGAATCTGTACCTCACACTATACACAAAAACTAACTCCAGATGGATCAGAGACTTAAATGTGAAATCTAAAACTATAAAATTCATCAATGAAAAAATAGGGACAAACTTAGGGGCCCTAATTTATGGCATAAATAGACTATAAAGCACAACGCAAAATGCACAAACAGCAGAAGATAAACTGGAAGGTTAGGACCTTCTAAAAATTAAATTTGTATGTGCTTCAAAAGACTTCTGCAAAAGAGTATAAAGAGAACCTGCAGACTGGGAAAAAAATATTTGGCAATGACATGTCTGACAAGGGATTTATCTCTACAATTTATGGAAAACACCAACACTCAACATGAAAAAGACAAACAATCCAATTAAAAAATGGGCAGAAGACATAAATAGACACTTCACCAAAGAAGATATTCAGGCGGCCAACAAACACATGAAGAAATATTCATGATCATCAGCCATTGTTGTTGTTATGTGCCATCGAGTCTGACCCAACTCATAGCGACCCCTCCTAGGGTTGCTGAGGCAGTATCACTGCAGAAATAGATTGCCCAACCTTCCTTCCGAGGAGCGGCTGGTGGTTTTGAACTGCCAGCCTTCTGGTTAGCAGTCAAGTGCCTTAGGCACTATACTACCAGAGATGCATGTTAAAACAACAATGAGATACCATCTCACCTCAGCACTAATAGCAAAGATCAATCAGATAGAAAATAACAAATGCTGGTGAGGATATGGAGAGATTGAGACTCTCATACACTGCTGGTGGGAGTGATGATTCAACCACTGTGGAAAGCAGTATGGTGATTTCTTAAAAAGCTGGAAGGAGAAATACCATTTGACCCAGCAATTTCATCAAAAAAACAAAAACCAAACTCACTACTGTCAAGTAGGTATATATCCTAAAGAAGTGAGAGCCAGGACAAGAACAGATATTTGCACACCCATGTTCATTGCAACACTATTTACAATAGCAAAAAAGATAGAAACAACCTAGGTGCCCATCAACAGAAGGATGGATAACCAAACTATGGTACGTACACACAATGGAATACTATGCAACCCTAAAGACTAACATAGAATCTGCAAAACACCACATAACATGGATGAACTTGGAGGACATTATGCTGA
>NW_006921845.1:832191-836610 GCF_000298275.1 Orycteropus afer afer | reverse complement strand
CCCTGAGACTAGAAGAACTTGGTGGTGCCTGGCTAACACTGTCAACCACTTGGAGAGGGATCTAGGTAGGAGATCCTGGGAGAACAATTTGGAACAAAACTAAAAAAAAAAAAAAAAAAAAAAGACAAGGGTAGCTGGTCCTATAGAGCCTGGTGAAACTCCCGAGAGTATGGCCCCTAGCTGCTTTTCAAGTCTGGAATTGAACTCCTGTAGCTCCTAGCCAAATAAAAGACCAGCATATGGGCTCAACATTTACATTAGGTAGATATACTCCTTGGAGAGATCAATCATGGAAAACAGAAGAGCAGTGGATGCACAGTGAGACAACTTGGGGGGCAGGAGTGGATGGGAGGGAAGGACACAGGGAAGAGGTAACTATGAGGAGGAAGTGGGAAGAGAGCTATTACATTGTGGGAAATTGCAGTCAATGTCATGAAACAAAATGTGTATGAACTACTACAGCAGTCTCTTGAAGCGTATACAAATTTAATTTTTGGAAGATCCCAATCTTCCAGTTTATCTTCTGCTATTTGTGCATTTTAGGCTATGCTTGATAATCTCTTTATGTGATAAGTTAGGGCCCCTAAGTTTGTCGCTATTTTTTCGTTGATGAACTTTATAGTTTTAGATTTCATATTAAGGTTTTTGATCCATCTGATGAAATGAAATGGCTCTGTAAACTTTCACCCAAATCACAATAACAGCAACAACAACAAAAAGAGTAAGTACACCCATGAAAGCATATAAGCCAGTCGTTTTTGTCTCCCCCCATTTTATATAGCCAATTTCTAAATTTCCCATCCCTATCAAACCAGTACTCTGAGGAAATAAGCATGTTCTATTTTTCTCTGAAGACTCTTTCATTCTGGTTGGAACTTTGAACATCTGCATACATAAACAAATTCCAGTCCAGAGGAAGTCATCAAATTGCAGCAATTTTCATCACAGTGTCAAACATCTTTCTTTTCATTTGGTCAGGTTCTGGTCAGCTCAGCCCAAGCCATCCCAGCTAGGTCCTGGGTACCAGCTGCTCATCCTTGTACTTCAGAGCAGCCAGCCCCTTCTATCTCACACCCTTAGACCTCAGGGGCTAGTTCATTACCCACAGGCTCTGAAGTCCACACAACTCCTTGCGCCTTAGACCAGCCAGCCTTTCCTCTCATCCCTAGCCTCTACAGGCTAGGTCAGTAGGTGCCGAACGCAGCCATTTCTTCATTGCTGCACCTCCCTAATTCCACTCATCTAGTGGGCCCAGTTGGTCACTACATACCAGACTATCTACTTTCTGGCTTCCTTTAATTTCCAGTCCTGGAAGGGATTTGTCTCATGGGCATGATGTTACTGCCTCAGGGCACCCAAAGCCAAACTGCTTGCTTGAAATTAAAAAAGCAAAACAATCTTTTTTTTTGTTTTTTTCCTCTTCAAGTCCTTCCTTCAAATGCAGCTCTATTCTCTCAGTAGTTCTGGGTGGGGTTTTCCAAAAGCAAATTTTCTTACTCTCAAGGTTCTGGGTAGGGACTAGATTTTCTTCCTGAACCCCCAATGCTCTACACACAAGGCTTGAAACAAAAGCCTGTATTTCTTCCTTGCAAATTGTATTTCTCCTTTAAACACATCCAATCAAGTATTTGCTGAAGGCAGATTTCCATACAATCTGTTATGCATATGCAATATTCACTTCTAACATGCAACTAGGTAAGAGAACATTCAATATACATAGTAAATTCAGATAAATACATAATTTGAAACCAAACCCACTGCTGTCAAGTCAGATCCGACTCACAGCGACCCCTCCTTGGGTTTCCAAGGTGGTATCACTACAGAAGTAGATTGCCCAATCTTCTTTCTGAGGAGTAGTTGGTGGGTTTGAACTACCAGCCTTCTGGTTAGCAGTCAAATGCTTTAGGCACTATACCACCAGAGCTCCTTAATCCAACACACATAACCCTTTTTAAAACATTCCAGTTACATCTTCTCTCCATACTTTGACTATCTTCCCATTCTATGCATATGGCATTGGGCCTGGGCTGGGTGTAAGCAAAAGCCCTGCCTGTTGATCAATCAGCTCCTTTAATCAGCCTGGCTGTTGCCCCAGGCTTTTCTCTCCTCAGCTGCAGCATGGTATCTCTTTATCTTGTTTTCCTCTATTACAGGTAAGACAACAAAAGTAACCACCTAAGAATCAAAAGTTTCACTTCCCAGGCTCCTTTCTTCTTTCTCTTACAAAGTCCCATGCTTCTATGAATCTGAAGTCATTGTAACAAATCCAGCTCCTGACACCAACTGCAAAAAGGGTGTGGGGGCCGCATCTTCCTCTGACCTCCTCCAAACTCAAGAGGTTATGAGAGAATCACCATCAGCAGTCCAAGTCTTAATTCCAGACATGTCACAACCCTCCCGCTTTTATTTATTTATTTATTTTCCCAATTCTGGCATCAACCATCCCTCCACAGCACTCATACTGCTCTGCTGGGTTCAATAATTTGTTGCAATGGCCCACAAAGAACTCACAGACAATACTAACAATTACAGAGTTTATTATGGAAGTAACAGGTTATATATCAACTGGGGCACATACCTTCAGGATACAACTCTTCCATCAGGACACTCAGTCTCCCCTCTGTTGTGCCCTCAGTCACTCCTTTCTGGCCCTTGGCTCTTGTCCAGGTCTCTGTCCTCCTTGGGCAAGTGTTACAAAGCTCTTTTAGCTCTGCTGATAGGGGAACCTAGGTGCACCCCACTCTGCCAGCAAGCCTCCTGCCCAAAGGCACTCAGCTTTCTCACTCTGTGGTCCGGCAAGCCCACAGCTCTATCTCGTATTTCTTAGTTCCTCTCCCATCATCTCTGCCCATTGTCTCAGCCTGTTGTATCTGCTGTCTCTCTGCCAAAGAGGAATAGCGCAGGGATCTTGGGTCTGAGAATGTGATCCACTCTGGTTCTTCCCTCTTAACAGCAGTGAGAATCCCCTACACATTTTGTTTTGTAATACTGGTTACACTTCCCACAGTGTAACATCTCACCTCCAATTTTCTCCCTGTAGTTACCCTTTCCCTGTGTCCTACTTCTCTATGCATTATTTTCACACTATGTTTCTCCCTATGTAAATGCTGCCCTTCTGATTTCTCATGCTTGATTGTTCTAAGGAGTATCTACCTGTTGTAAATGTTTACCCTATAGCATATCTATTGTTTGGCTGAAAGTGAGTTCAATTCAAGACCTGAAGGGTGACTAGGGGCCATAGTCTCAGGGGTTTTAAAGCTTAGTGGAATCAAAATCAAGCCTGCATCCTTGGTTGGAGGCAGAGAAGTAAATTCCTTAAGAACTAAATAGAATGAAAGTTTAATTCACACATCCTCTCCATGTTTTCCCCCTAGGAATAGGTCGTAAGTATGTTAATATGTGCTTCAGAAAACAACTTGAAAATTAACTTGGCTCGCTGACGTGAGCAATGAGACAAACCGGAACAAAGCTGCTTGGAACTGACATTCTCCCCTCTGCCCAAGCCCGGATCAGCAGATGATAGGAAGCCAGTATGACTCATCTGGTGCACAAGCACACTGCATTAAAAATGGACTATTCCTTTAAACCAAGGTGAAGGAAGCCACAGCCAAACCCCAGTTAATTCAAGCCCAAATACCTGAAGTTTTTATGAATATGTATAATCCACCCCCCCTGCTGAAACTTACAAAACTGTATCCCGACCTCCATTCGGGGAGTCAGATTTGGGTACTGACCCCTGTCTCCTTGGATTGCTGCTTTGCAATAAATAATTTTCTCTCCTCTTAATCACTTCATGTATGAACTATTTTGGCTTGATTACGCACTGGGCAGGGACTCCTGTTTGGTCCAACTTCAGTTTCACCAGTCTCTATCAAGCCAGTAAGCCTGGCCTTTTTTTTTTTTTTTTTTTAATGATTTCTAGTTTTGTTCCAAATTTTTCTCCCACTTTACACAGGATTTCCAATTTTGATCCATTTCTCAGTGGGTGTCATTGGTAGCCACCATTTAGTTCTTCTGGTCTCAGGACATTTTAGGCTGAGGAGCTCATGGCCCATTAGTCTTTTTGAGTAACTGTTTCCATGTGTCTGATTTCCTTCAGTGTTTGCTCCAGATAAGGAGAGACAAATAGTTGCATTTTAGATGGCTTCTCAAAGCTCTTAAGACCCCAGTTGCTACTCACCAAAGCAGGATATAGAATAGTATTTATATTCACCATGTTGTGCCAATTTAGCTTGATGTCCCTGCAACCATGGTCTCCAGCTAGCAGACCCAACAACTCACTCCTTCAAGGTGCTTCATTGTAGCTAAGTTATCTTCACTTTTCTCCTGTTAGATTTAAACTGCATATGGACATTTTAGGAGCTCTGGTAGCATAGTGGCTAAAGCACTTGACTGCTAACCAGAAGGCTGGTGGTTCAA
>NW_006921845.1:830001-832057 GCF_000298275.1 Orycteropus afer afer | reverse complement strand
TACTTCCGTAGTGATACTGCCTCGGAAACCCAAGGAGGGGTCGCTATGAGTCGGGGCCGACTCGACGGCACATAACAACAACAACAACATGGACATTTTGATAGCATACACAAATACATATGTAGGAATATCATCTGCCAAACCTATGTAAGGTCATGGGTATATTTGCATTCACCTATCCAGACCTATGGAGCTCTGGTAGCATAGTGCCTAAGGAAGTTGACTGCTAACCAGAAGACTGGCAGTTCAAACCCACCAGCCACCCCTTGGAAGGAAGATTGGACAATCTACTTCCGTAGTGATGCTGTCTCGGAAACCCAAGGAGGGGTTGCTATGAGTCAGGTCTGACTCAATGGCACATAACAACAATCCATACCTAATCTTACCTGTCTATGTATCCAACTGTAAATTAGTGTTTGCTGTTATTGATAATGCAGTATCATGTATGTAATAGTATTTGCTTTCATTGTATGTACCTCTTGTGCATTTCTTCAAGCCTTTCTTTTCCTTAGTGATGTCATGCTGTTGTTGTTGTTGTTTGCTGTCAAGTCGGCCCTGACTCATAGTGACTCCTCCTTGGGTTTCCGAAGCAGTATGACTATGGAAGTAGGATTGCCCAACCTTCCTTCCAAGGAGTGGCTGGTGGGTTTGAACCGCCAGCCTTCTGGTGAGCAGTCAAGTGCCTTAGGCACTATGCTAACAGAGCTCATGCTAGTCACATGCTTTTGCTATATTTATTTTCCATTCACCCATATCAAACCTGTTTCTTAACTATACATCTATTTTTCCTCCTTTCTCCTCCCTTCCTATCCTTGGTAATCAACAAAGGAAATTTCCTTCTCTGTTTAAACCTTTCCTTGCCTTTTTATAGTGATGGACTCATACATTATTTGCTCTTCTGTGGTTGACTTATTTCACTCAGTTTACCTCCATGTTCATCCACAGGAGCTCTGGCAATCTACTTCTGTAGTGATACTGTTGGACTCAGGTCTTGAAAGGAGTGTCGGCGTGAGGAAGCTACCACTGACAGGATAAAACAAAAGCAAAAGGAAAGTTTATTGGCTAGCTCAAGCTAGGGTCTCTGCTTATACTGATGCAGTGGTTTGGGCAAAAGACCCCGTGCTCTCCTACTATTACATTTTTATAGGAAAAATAAAGGGTGGAATAACACCAAGGCAAAGGGGTACAAATGATTGGTTGTTGCTAGGGGGTAGAAAAGGAGGGGAGGGGGTTTGAGGTAAAGCCCTGAGGTGTGGGGGAAGTGCTGGAATCCCTGGCCCTAAAGACTCCTGGTTAAAGAATAATTACCTGGAGGGCAGGTAAAGCTCTGAGGCGTGGGGGACATGCTGGAATCCCTGGCACTAAAGACTCCTGGTTAAAGAATAATTACCTGGAGGGCATTAGTACAAAACGAGGGCGCATTCAGATCCTGAGTGGTCTCACATTCCCCCCTTTTTCTTGTTACTCATATGAGGAATCTTCATCCCATGTTACAGGAGATAGGGACAGATATTGTTGTCTCAGGACCATGAGCTGCACAGTATTAACTCGATCTTTCCCAAATGATATAAGCTTATTTATAATGCAGGGTCCAAAAGTTAATATAATTATAAGGATTTTGAAGGGTCCTAAGAGAGTAGATATCAATGTAGTCAACCACGGGGAGTTATTAAACGAAGATTAGAACAATCTTTCCTGAGTTTCATGCTCCTTTTTTCTTAGGGCAAGTCCTTCTCGTACCCTGGCCATAGATTCCCGAACTACTCCTGTATGATCAGCATAAAAACAACACTCTTCCCCTATAGCTGCACACAATCCCCCTTGTTGGAGAAACAAAAGATCCAACCCCCGCCGGTTCTGCAACGTTACTTTTGATAGTGAGGTTAAAGATTTCTCTAAATGGGAGATAGAGACTTCTATTCTTTCAAGGTCCTCGTCTATAGCTGCTCTCAGGGAAGTCATGCCTTGAGTCTGCAAAGTTAATGAAGTTATTCCTATACTGGTCCCTGCTAAGCTAAATAGAGTGGCTAAAGTAAAGGCTGCAGTGAGTGGTTCT
>NW_006921845.1:827994-829366 GCF_000298275.1 Orycteropus afer afer | reverse complement strand
CCAACTGAGCCCTGACTTCCACTTGGCTAATTCCTTTTTTCCTTGTTCAGTGAACGAGACATTTACCCAGTCACATTCCTTACATTTTCCTAACGTAGAGGTATGTCTGGGCTTGGCAAAGGAGAATGTTACATAGTCCTGGGCTTCTACATGCCACTTCCATTCCCCATCATTAGAAGTCACACAACAACTTTTGCAGTAATATCAAAGGGGCCCCCTGCATTGCCGAACATTTCTTTTGTACCCAGGGCATGCAAAAAACCCCATTTTATGGATAAAACCTTAGTCCCAGGAACAGTCAGTAAGTGTTGCGAGCGAGAAAAATAAATCAGGCCACCATACGTTAAGGGGGGTGGTATGGGTGGTAGAGTTTAAGGTTTCCTGGGTTAGTCCATTGCGAATTTGCCAAGTAACCTTGGAAGGTTGATGAACAGTTGTGCCGGTCACGAGGCAGTAGAGGCTTAAAGTGGAGATAAAGGTCTTAGTTCCCATCGTGTTGAGTTAATCTGATTTTCATAGGGTTCTCAGGATCTGAATGCGCCCTCCAGTGTGTTCGTGCTGATTGCTGTTCTGGCGAGTTAGCTTTCCTGATGTGAGAGTGATGTATCCAGGCGCTGATGCCGTCTACCTTTAGGGTGGTAGGGGTTACAAGAACAACAACATAAGGTCCCCTCCATCTAGGCTCCAGTGTTTTTTTGCTGGTGCCTCTTTACCCACACCCAGTCTCTCGGTTCAATTCCATGGTCAATTCCCTGTTCACTAAGAGGACCTTCATATATGGCTCAGAGTTTGGGCCATAATCCCTTCTGAATTATTTGGAGAGTTTTCATCCCCAAGATTAAATCTTTTGACAAATCATTGGGACAATTTTCCAGGTTGGAAATAATAGGGGGTGGCCTCCCATAGATTATTTCAAGTGGGGTCAGATTCAGCGTGTACAGGGTATTCCTAGCCCAGTAGAGCGCAAAGGGAAGGAGGGTCACCCAGTCTCTGCCAGTTTCTATTGCCAATTTAGATAGGGTCTCCTTTAGGGTTCTGTTCATTCTTCTACCTGCCCTGAACTCTGAGGGTTATATTCACAATGTAGTTTCCAATTTACCCCCAGAGTCGAGGCTAAGACCTGGATAACTTTACTTACAAAAGCTGGTCCATTGTCTGATCCTAACGTTCTAGGTGTTCCATATCTGGGTACTATCTCTTCTAAAATTTTCTTGGCTACTATTACTGCTGTTTCCCCTTTAGTAGGGTATGCTTCCACCCATCCTGAGAAAGTATCCACTAACACTAGGAGATATTTATATCCATATTTACCTGGTTTAACTTCAGTGAAATCTATTTCCCAATGACGGCCCGGCTCCCTCCCCCTTACCCT
>NW_006921845.1:820454-826809 GCF_000298275.1 Orycteropus afer afer | reverse complement strand
GGCTTCCCTGGGCATGGGATACTGTCGGACTCTTACTGGTATGGCAGAGGGTTTTAAGTCCACAATGATGGGCGGTCGGTGTTTCACCAATCCAATTCCTCCAGTCTCTGCCCAGGCTTGGGGAAACTCTTCCAGCCATGGAGCCATACCCGTTAAGCCTGTACGTTGGTCTTCTACACCTTTATAGAAGTTGTATTCATCATGTAAGGCAACTGTTAGAACCTGCAGAGGAGAGCCTTCCTCATCGGTAACCTGGGCACCGTTTTTATGGAAGAATATATGTGCTTGAGCTTTGGACAATAAGTTTCATTTATTTCTGTTCTGATCTTTATTTACTTTCTTCTGGACACTGAAGGCTTCTTGTGTTGCTTTTTTTTCTAATTGTTGAAGTCATTGAGTTAAGGTGTTGATTTTGGTTCTTTCTTCTTTTGTGATGTGTACAATTATGTTACAAATTGACTGCTGAGTACTGTTTTTGCTGTGTCCCAAACATTTTAGTATGTTGTGTTTTCATTCTTATTTATTTCTAGGAAATTTTTTATTACACATTGCATTTCTTTTGTTATCCAGTTGTTCTTAAGTAGTGTGTGATTCATTTTCCATGTTTTTTATTTTTTCCCCTGGTCTTCCTATTGTTGATTTCTAATTTTGTAGCTATCTGAGAAGATGCTTTGTAGAAATTATATGTTTTTATGTTTATTTAAGCTTGATTTGTGGCACAACATGTGGTCAATTCTGGAGGATGATTCATGTGCACTGGAAAAGAATGTACTGTGTTTTTGTTGGATGGAGTGTTCTGTAAATGTCTATGAGGTTAAGTTGGTTGATTGTGTGGTTGAGATCTTCTGTATCTGTGCTGAGTTTTTTTCTAGTTGTTCTGTCCATCAAAAGTGGCTTTTTAAAGTCTCCTTCTACTCTTGTAGTATTGCCTATTTCTCCTTTCTATTAAGTTAATGTTTGATAAGTGTATTTCAGAGCTTTTTCATTAGGTGCATAGATATCTATTTTGGCTATGTCCTCTTGATCTATTGACACTTTTATCATCATAGAATATCATCCTTGTCCCTTACGTTGGATTTGCCTTGAAATCTATTTTATCAAAAATTAATATTGCCACTTCTGCTCCTTTTTGTTTGCTATTAGCGTAATATATGTTTTTTTTTTTTTTTTTTTTTCATCCTTTGAGTTTTAATTTATTTTTATCTCTGAATCTTAGGTGAGTTTCTTGTAGGCAACACATTGATGGGTCTTGGTTTGTTATCCCATCTGCCACTTTTTCTCTTTACAGGTGCATGTAATGCATTCACATTTAGTGTAATTAATAATAGGCATGGATTTACTGCTGTCATTCTTTTGTGTTTTTTTGTTTTAAATATTTTTCTGTGCTTAGTTCATTTTGTTATCAAGTTTTCTTTCCCTTTTCTTTATTATTGTTGTTTTCATGATTACTAATTTCTTGTGATTTTTCTCCTTTCTTATTTTGGTTAGAAAATGTATTAATTTTCTCTGTGGTGGCCCTGTAGTAAATTCTTATCTCCCTAAGTTGAAACAGTCTGTGTGGTGGTTAAGTCTGTGTGTCAACTTGGCTGGGCCTGGTTGAGTGGCTGAGCAGTTGGATGTAATATTCCCCATGATGAGACTGGTAATCAACTCCATGGTGGAATCTACTGTGAGTAGCTGAGTAGCTGCTTTTGAGTATGTGGTTTGCTTCCCTTATATAAGAAATAGCTTTGGGAATGGTCTCTAGCCTGCCATGCTCTGCTGACCTTGGAACTTTTAATGGACTTGAATTATGACCTGCTTTGTGGTTTGGTAACATTAGGACTGTGCCTTTTTACTTGTCAACTTTTGACTTGTCAGTCTCAGCAGCCAGCAGCTGTCTGAGTGAAGAAAAGCCTCTAGTTTCAGCAGGTTGGGAGCAGGAGGCAGAGCTGGACCCCAAGGCTGAGGAGCTTTCACCCAGCCCCTAGAGCCTGCCACTTTGAACTCAGACTTCTAGCCTCCCAAACTATAAGAGAATAAACTCTGTTTGTTCAAGCCATCCCATTTGTGGTATATTCTTGTCAGAACAGCACTAGGTGTCCAAAACAGTCTATTTTATATCGACATCATCCTGACCTCATGTCTATGTGGAATTTTTATAATTATACATTTTATTCCCTCTATTTGCTTTGTAGTTTGTATCTAGTTTTGGATACTGTTTAATTTTATCTGTCTTTTCTAAATTAATAAGTATATTTAAACTTCAAAATAAATGTGTAGGTTCTCTTCAATTATATTTTAGTCATCAATATTTATGCTGTCCATTATGAGTTCCGATTAGCCTATCAGCTACTGGCAAAGCCTATATAAAGTTCCAATCAAATAAGTTTTAAGAAACCATTTGCTTAATTGGAAATCTCTAACCTAATGGCTTTGTTTGAAGAAGGAGGTTTAATTCATCATCACTGTCGTCGTCTTCTTTTTTAATTTGTGATTTCCTTGTGATATACCCCATGTTAAATTTTGTAAGTGGTCCATATGAACTTGAATTAGATATATTTTCTAGGTATCCAGATTTTGGGTAATGGATTTCATGTTCATCTGTTATATTGTGCTTTTTAATTTTGATATTCCAAGTATTTTATCTGCTAGATAATTAGCAAAGCCCTGGTAGTACAGTGTATAAGTTCTGGGCTGCAAACTGAAAGGTTGGTGGTTCAATCCCACCAGCCACTCCAGGGAAGAAAGATGTGGCAATATGCCACCATAAAGGTCATAGTCTTAGAAACCCTATGGGACAGTTCTATTTTGTCCTACACCATTGTTAAGAATCAAAATCAACTTGATGGCAGTAGGTATTTTGGTTTAGATCTGCAGACATGTGCTAAAACTAGATATTTTAGTTATCTTCAGGGGAAAGTTTATTTCAAATTATTAGGTCTGCCATCTCTAGAAGTGGAAATCCTTCCTTGGTTCTTCACACTAAATGTAGAGCACTTTACTTGGGTTACCAGTTATGTAGTTCGCACTGTTGTCGAGTCAGATCAGACCCATAGTGACCCCTTCTTGTTTCCGAGGTGGTATCACTATGGAAGTAGATTGCCCAACTTTCCTGCTGAGAAGTGGCTGGTGAGTTTGAACTGCCAGCCTTTTGGTTAGCAGTCAAATGCCTTAGGCACTATGCCACCAGAGCTCCTAGTTACGTAGTTAAGTGAGCGTATTTGCAGGCTTTTCCTATCTTCCTTATTTAGAGTTTAGTGTAGCTAGGGACCACTTCAGGAACTCTGGTAGTGTTTGGTTAAGACATTGGCTATTAATCAGAAGGTCAGTGGTTCAAACCCACCAGCCACTCCTCAGTAGAAAGATGAGGCATTCTACTTCTGTAAATATTTACAGCCCTTTAAACCCAATGGGATCACTATGAGTCAGAACCAACTCAATGGCAGTGAGTTTGGAGATATAAATCTAGGAGAGATTCAGATATGGCTATGCATATATTTCATAGTATTCTATCACTAAAACATATTCAAACTTCGATTATCTCCTCTTCTTCATTGTCAAGACTGGTCCATCCCTCTGTCATCTCTAGCTTAGACTTCTACTTTCACTCCTAACAGTTTTCTCAGCTTCCATTCTCTTTTGTTTTATTCTATCCTTAATATGGAAACTCTGGTTCAAACCCACCAGCCACCCCTTGGAAGGAAGTTTGGTCAATTTACTTCCATAGTAATATTGACTCAGGAACCCAAGGAGGGGTCGCTATGAGTTGGATCCAACTTGAAGGCAGTGGGTTTGGTTTGGTTTGGTTTTCATATTCTTAATATGCCAGCCTTTAACAAATGCAAATGGATTATACTATTTTTTCAGCCTAAAATCCTCCAAAGGTTTTCCATCATATATAGAATAAAATCTAAGCTCCTCATTCAATTTTACAAATTGATACATGAACTCCTCTTGCCAAACTCTCTCACCTAGGTTTGTGTCACTTTCAAGTATTCATTAGCCTTAATCACATTGTATATTTATTCCTCTCTGAACATGTCAAACTCATCTCCTTCTAAAGGCTTTTTTTCTCGCTGTTGCCTCATTTTCGATGTCTTAGATTGTTTTTACTTCTGATCTTCTCATGGATGACTTCTTATTAAATCTCCACATAAATAATCTCAGAATAGTCTTCTACAAGCATCCACTCTAACATAGCCAAGACTCGCTTTCAGTCCCTTTACTCTAATTCTCTATATAGCACTTATCACTATGTTTTCTGGTTATCCACACTACCCTTTTTGCCCACTAGAACACAAACCCAGTGAGAATAAGGACTAAGTTTCTCTTGTTTACTGCTGAATTCTCAGTGCCAGCAAGAGTGCCTGATACATTTAGCAGTTAAATTAACATTTATTGAGAAGATGATTGAATGAATGCTTATTAGATGTGATGAACTAATTTTATACTCAGCCCTAAAGATATAGAAATGAGTGAATAAATGAGGAGAGTTATCTACCTTCATAAAGTTCACAGATTGCAATAATAAAATTGACAAATGATGTGTGATTGATAGACATAGACAAGCAATCTTGTGGGAACAGAGGAAAAACACTTTAATCTTAATATATATGAAGGGAATTTTGGATAAGAACATCATCATAGATAAGGTAACACTTTAGTTTACTCTTAAAGGATAAGGAAAATATTTTTAGGTAGACTGGTAGGAATAGTGCTGGAGAGAAAACATTTATGTCAGAATAAAGAGAATTTTAAAAGATAAAAGGGAACTTCTGGGAGCAAGTTATTTTGTGAGGCAGGCATTTGGAGAAGGAGCAGCTGTTGAGACTGGATACATAAGTGAGGAACAGATAATGAAGGCCTTATGTGGTACATTATTAGAGGTCATTAGGAACCATATTTCTAATTTAGAAAGTTACTATGGCTAACCAGTGGAGATTTAAATTGAGGGAGTTAGGGTGGAAATAGGGAAATTGATTAATAGATCATTACAACAATCCCATGAGGCATATTAAAGGCCTAACTGCTGAAACAGTATTAAGTTAAGGGTGAAGGGGAAGATAGACTAAAGGCATGACCAATCATTTGGGACACTGAGAAAGGATTCTATAATTTACTCCAGTTTCTGACTTGGATAACTGGCTAGCATTTGATGGCTTTCAAAATTATTTGTTAGTTCTTGGTTAAAAGTATAATGTGTCATGTAGCTTCAGATTCTCTCCTGTTGTTATACATGGCACCAAAGTATATCAGGTTTTGAGTATATCATCTATATTCATGAATAATACATTCTATCATAGTTTATGGAAATATCCCTTGAGGTGGGACCCTGAATCTCTTTATGATCATTTTTTGTTGATAGGTTAATTTATTATTTGTATATGAGTACTTTCAATTCTGCCCCATAACTATGGTTTAATCAGACAGGAGATAGGATAGAAATTACTAGATTAATTATTGTATTCTTGACTATAATCATATAGAAACTTCATAACTAACTTGTTGCAGTTGGAGACAGTCTGAAAACAGTAAATGTTGCAATAAACTCACTCTGGCTTAACACACTTCCCTCAGGATTAATTTGCAAACTTTGAATTTAACAAAAAAGAAAATCCTTGGGGCATTTCACTATAACATTAAGGTAAAAAATAATTAGGCTTTTAAAAAGCAGAAAGTTTTAGGTATTTATTCCTACCCCTAAAAGGGAAAGCAAATTTAAGAGTATGAACCTTGAGAGTTTAAAACAATTGAATAAAATATATAATTTCTATTTATATCACAGAATCACACAAAATGTGGGAGTGACTTCTTAGTAGGTTCCTGTGCATCAGTGTAAAAATGAAGTTCACTGGCTTCTTTAAAATATTTTCATTCAACAAACCAATTTTCAAATTAGAATTTTATGCATTTTTGTTATATAAAATGTGGAAAATTAGAGTGATGAAAAAAAAAAAATGGCACAGTGCCTAAGGCATTACCAGAAGGCTGGAGGTTCAAACCTACCAGCCACTCAGCAGAAGGACAAGGGGGCAATCTACTTCTGTAAAGATTTACCACCTCAGAAACCCAATGAGGATCTCTATGAGTTGGAATCTCCTTGATAGCAGTGTCTTTTGGTTTGGTTATTGTTGTTGTTGTTATGTGCTCTTGAGTCAGACCCAACTCATAGTGACCTCTCCTTGGGTTCCAAGGGGTTATCACTATGGAAGTAGATTTCCAAACCTTTCTGAGGAGTGGCTGGTGGGTTTGAACTTCCAGTGTTTGGGTTATCAGTCAAGTGCCTTAGGTACTACACTACCAGAGCTCACTCAAATAAATCAGTGTTAAAAATCAGGAGCATTTCCTTCTAATCTGAAAAACATTTCAAGAA
>NW_006921845.1:782373-813021 GCF_000298275.1 Orycteropus afer afer | reverse complement strand
CATGTTGTAAGAAGGGACCATTCCCTGGAGAAGGATGTCATACTTGGTAGGGTGGAGGGTCAACGAAAGAGGGGGAGGCCTTCAACGAGATGGATTGACATGGTGGCTGCGATGATAGGCTCAAGTATAGCAGGGATTGTGGGGCTGGAGTGGGATCGGGCAGTGTTTCGTTCTGCTGTGCATGGGGTCGCTATGAGTCAGAAATGACTCGATGGCACTTAACAACAACAACAACAACATAAAGTTAACCTCAGGCTCTCAATGCCAGAGTAGGCACGTATCTTCCAGGATAAACCTTCTTCCTGGAAACAGCATAACATAGTCTTTATGTCATCAATCTTTTAAACTTGCTTCTTTGCCATAGTCAAGCCAGTTGTTGTTTAGTCAAATCTGACTCAAGGTACCCTGTGATGGTTATGTTTGTATGTCAACTTGGCTAGGCCTGGTTGAGTAGCTGGGCAGCTGCATGTAGTATTCCCCATGATGAGACTGGTAATCAACTCCATGGTGGGATCTACTGGGAGCAGCTGAGTATCTGCCTTTGGTTATGTGGTCTGCTTCCTGTATATAAGGAGAAGTGTTGAGAATGGTCTCTAGCCTATGGCATGCTTGGACCCTGCATGTAGCCGTGTCGCTGCTCAACAGCCTGCTGACCTTGGGACTTACAATGGACTTAAGTTAATGGCCTGCCATGTGGTTTGGTAACATCGGGACTGTGCCTTTTGATTTGTCAAACTTGGGGCTTCTCAGCCTCAGCAGCTAGCAACTGTCTGAGTGAAGAAATGCCTCTAGCTCCAGTGGGCCAGGAGCAGAAGGCAGAGCTGGACCCCAAGTTTGAGGGGCTTTCACCCAGCCCCTAGAGCCTGGCACTATGAACTTGGATTTAAAGCCTTCAAATTGTAAGAATAAACTCCTGTTTTGTTAAGGCCATCCCATTTGTGGTATATATCTCGTCAGAGGGTCACTAGGTAACCAGAACACAGCCCAAGTGTGTCCAGTAGAATTAAAAATCTTGCTTCTTAACATAATCATCAAAAGAAGAGTTTCTCAAGGCTGGTAAAAGTTCTCTACTTTCCACTTTACCATTCTCTACATGTGATTATAATGTAACTGTTATATAGATGACCTCCTTTGAAAGCCACATGTGCCTTGTATAGAAAATAACGTGCCCTTAGAACTCAGGGTCTGGAGTTTTTTTCTATGTTATTATATGCAAATTATTCTAAAGACAAACAAAACACAGAATCCTTACTCTTTTTTAGATTCTCAATAAATAGTTTTACAATACTTTACAATTGATGATATATGATGCTTACTTGTCCCACCTATAGATTATCAAGCTACAGTCATACTACTTGTTACAGAACAAAATGCCACAGAGGGGAAGCATAGATGTCCTGAAATCTCTTAGTGTCATGCTCCTTTGGAATGTAATGAAATTATTCTACTCAATGTCTCCCTCAAGATCTCCTTTACCTTTTCATTCCTCAAACTGTAAATAAAAGGATTCAAAAGAGGGGTCACTACTGTAGTAAGCACAGCAGTCACTTTGTCAAAATCTAGTGAATAGCTCTGGTTAGGTCTCACATACATGAAGATAGAACTCCCATAGGCAATGGAGATGACAGTGATGTGAGAAGCACAGGTGGAAAAGGCCTTCTGACGTCCTTGGGCTGAGGGGATGCGCAAGATGGTAGAGATGATGTAGGTGTAGGACACCATGGTAAGCACCAGAGAACTTAAAACCACAAGGGAAGATAAGAGGAAGTTTATCATCTCAATGAAATGAGTATCAATACAGGCTACCTGTAGCAGAGGAGTGATGTCACAGAAGAAGTGACTAATTTCTCCCGTACAGTATGGCAGTCTGGACACCACAATAGTTGGACACAGCACCGACAAGAAGGCTCCGACCCAGCATCCCAGAACCAGCAAGAGGCAGACTCTAGTGTTCATGATGATGGTATAGTGCAGGGGGTTACAGATGGCCACATAGCGATCAAAGGACATGACAGCCAAAAGGATGAATTCCACAGTCCCAAGGAAGAAGTAAAAATATGTTTGGGTGATGCAGCCAGCAAAGGATATGGTTTTTCTCTCTTCTAAGAAACATGCTAGCAACTTTGGGGCAATGGTAGTTGTGAACAAAATGTCCAAAAATGACAAATTACTGAGGAAGAAGTACATTGGGGTTTGGAGACAATTATCTGTCCATATTAAAAAAATGATGATAATGTTTCCTGCTATGGTGAGCATATAAACCAGCAGCAGAATAACAAACAGCAAAATCTGAAGCTCTTGAATAATGGGAAAGGAGATCAAAGTGAATTCAGTCACAGTGGTCTGATTGCTTGTGGCCATTTCTATTTGAGGGATAAAGAAAAAAATAAAGGTAATAACAATATTTTTAATTACCTTTTAAAATTTTCATGACCTTGCTAAGTATGGAATAGAAGATTTGAGAGGGAAGTGGTCTATGATTCTTTTCTGTGGTCTTGCGCAATTCAAATTATCTTGGTTGGCTTCATTTCCTGTATATAAAATTGATGGGTAAGAAAAAAAAATAACCTCTGTGGTCTTTTAAAACTAAAAATATTCAATTTCTATTGAACTGATATATTTATTCTTCCTTTATTTCTCTCCAAAGATTTAAATTCATGTAAACTAAATGAACTGTATAGTTAACTGAAAACCACTTGTTATTTTGCTCATATTATATTTTAACTTTAATGATATAGATATCATAGCTGATGACCTCACTGCATACTTTACTGAGGAAAGAGAAACAATCATACAGAAATTCTGTCATCATTCCTGTATCATGACAGGCTAGAGGAGCATAATGTGAAGGATCATCTTGATCTACAGCAAGAACTACATAGGACACATTCTCTGAGGCATAGCTGGTCACAACAAAAGCTAAGAAGGTTTCTGTCCAACATAAGCTGAGCCCAGAGGACAGCAGCTGAGCCCAGTGTTGGCAAGTATCAGAGCTTCTGTGGCCAGGATTTGGAGCATGCAGACCTGGTATCCAGGGCCAAAGTGGCTGAGACCTGAGTCTGTGTAGATAGAGAGTTGGTGAGGGAACAATAGAAAATTGGAGGATTGGAGATCAAAGCAGAAGGTTTGACTTGTATTGGTGGGCACCAGAGAGGGGCAGGATTGCTCTGTGATCATACTGTTATAGAGACACTGTTGTGGGATATACAATACTGGAACATCACCAAAGTGGGGAATCAAAACACATAGAAATTGAACAATACCCTGCTTAAAACTACTAGGTAATATAAGGAATAAAAAATGAAATTAAAAAAATTCCTTGAATCAAATGAGAATGAAAATATAACATACCAAAATCTTAGGGACTCAGCAAAAGCAGTGCTCAGAGGACAATTAAAGCAAACAATACACACATCAAAAAGAAAAAAAAGAGCCAAAATAAGCACCTTAACCAAATATTTCCAACAATTAGGAAAAGAGGAGAGGAAAAAAAAAGCCTATAGTCAGTAGAAGAAAAGAAAATAAATAATAAAGATTTGAGCAGAAATAAAAGAAACAAAAAACAGAAAAACAATTGAATCAAGCAGACTAGAAGTTGATGCTTTGAAAAGATTAATAAAACTGACAAATCTCTGTCAAATTTAACAAACAAAAAGAAGGAGAAGATGTAAATAACAGGAATAAGAACTGAAATAGGCAATATCACAACAGAACCAACCACAATAAAAAGGATAATATCAGGATGTACTCCAACAAATTTGGAAACCTAAAAGAAATGGATACCTTTCTAGAAACACACTATCTACCTAAACTAACATGCATTGAGGTAGAAAATTTGAACAGACCCATAAAAGAAGAAATTGTACAGATCATTAAAAAAACTACCAACAACAACAACAAAAAAATGCTGGCCTGGGTGGCTATACTGGTGAATTCTATCAAACATACAGAGAAGAGCTGATACTGATACTAATCTTACTCAAGCTATTCCAGAACATAGAAAAGGAGAGTATACTCCTATTTCATTTCACAAAGAAACCATAATCCTGATTCCAAAGCCAGGCAAAGATACTGTTAAATGAAGAAAATTATAGATCAATATCCCTCATAACCATAGACACAAAAATTCTTAACAAAATCTTAGCCAGTAGACTCCAACAGTATATCTAAAAAACAAAACCCAAACTACATCATGACCAAGTAGGAGTCATACCAGATATACAAGGATGGTTCAACATTAGACAAACAATAAGAGTGATTCATCACATAAATAAAACAAAGGAAAAGAACCACACAATCATATCAATTGACACAGAAAAAGCATTTGACAAAATCTAACACTCATACCTGATAAAGACACTGAACAAAATAAGAATAGAAGGAAAATTCCTCAACATAATTAAGGACATTTATGAAAACCAAGGTCAATATTATTCTTAACGGGGAGAGACTGAAATCATTCCCCTTATGAATGGATACCAGACAAATGGATACCTTTTATCACAGCTCCTATTCAATATTGAATTGGACATGAACAGAAACTTCACCAAAGAAGACATTCAGGCAGCTAACAAGCACATGAAGAAATGCTCATGGTCATTAGCCATTAGAGATGCAAATCAAAATAACAATGAAATATCATTTCACCCCAGCACTAATAGCAAAGTTCAAAAAATCAGAAAACAGCAAATGCTGGCAAGGATTTGGAGAGACAAGAATGCTTATACACTGCTGGTGGGATTGCAAAATGACACAACCACTGTGGAAGGTGGTACAGCATTTCCTTAAAAAACTGGAAATAGAAATATACAACAAAAAAACTCACAGCTGTCAAGTCATTTCCCACTCACAGCGATCCCTTCTCGGATTTCCGAGGCAGTCTCTATGGAAGTAGATTGTCCAATCTTCCTTCTGAGAAGTGGTTGGTGGGTATGAACCGCCAACCTTCTGGTTAGCAGTCAAATGCCTTAGGGACCACACCACCAGAGCTCCTATATGATCCACCAATCCCACTGGTAAGTATATATCCTACAGAAATAAGATCCATGACAGGAAAAGACATATACACACACATATTCACTGCAACACTAGTCACAATAGCAGAAAAGATGGACACCATCTAAATTCCATCACCAGAGGAAAGGATCAACAAACTATGATACATACTCAAAATGGTATACCATGCAATGTTAAAGAACAATGATGAATCTGTGAACCATCTCATAACATGGATAAACTTAGAGGTCATTATGCTGAGTGAAGTTAGTCAGTCACAAAAGGACAAATATTATATAAGACCACTATTGTAAAAAATCAAGAAAAAGATTTCACAAAAAGAGAAATATTCTTTGATGGTTATGAGGGGTGGGTGGGAAATGGAGTGTAAGCCACTAGCAAGAAGGTAGACACATATCACCTTGGGTGAAAGGGAAGGTAAAAACAAAACAAACAAAAAAAGAAGATGAAGAAGAAAAAGACCAGACTTACTGGACTGATAGAGACTGGAAGAACCCTGGATACTATTGCCCTAACATACCCTTTTCATCTGGAACTGAAGCTACTCCTGGAGGTCATCTTTTGGCCATTAATAAATTAGCCTATAAAATAAACAATAACATCCATGAGGAAAATCAACTCTATGAAACCAAATGGGCAGTATTTACTTTAAAGCAAAAGATGAGAAGGCAAGGAGAGGCAAGGAAACTGGAGGGATGGAAACAGGAAGGAATGGTGGAAAATTGGAGAATGTTGACATACTGCAGGGATTGTAACCAATTTTGTGGAAAAACTTGTGTATGTACTGTCGAATAGGAAACTAATTTGCTGTATAGACATTCACCTAAAACACAATAAAATGTTTTAAAAAATGAAACAAAAAGCTACAATGAGTATTATTCTAAATGAGGAAATACTAGAAGCATTTAAAATCAGGAATAAAAGAAGGATGCCCACTATGACCACATTTATCAAGAGTGTATTGGAGGGATACTTTACAGTACTACATGTTTGTTGTCGTTAAGTACCATCCAGTCATTTCTGATTCATAGCGACCCTATGTACAGCAGAAGGAAACACTGCCGGGTCCTGTGCCAGCTCCACACAGTATCACATATCAATAAAAAGTATTGTACTTAAGAACATGTAGTATTTGTGTAGATAGACAAATCGAACAGAGAATAGACAGTCTATAAAATAGACCCATGGAAAAGAGGGTCCTTTGATATATTATTGATGTGATGGGGCAGATAATGGAGAAAGAAGAAATACTCAAAAAATGAAGGTGGGAAATTGGTTGCACATATGGAGAAAATTAAAATTATATTACTACCTACACAAATATCAACTCCAGTTGAGTGGCATATTGAAATATAAAAGCAACACTTAAACATCGAAAAAACATGTAAATAAGTGTGTGTCTGAAATTGAGTAGGGATGATTTTCTTAATGATGCCAATGAAATCTTAAACATAACAGGAGCTATTAATACATTCTTGAGTTCAATTTAAGATAGTCTTTAAAATATTTTAAGTTTTAATTCTTACTTTTGAAAGGATACCTGACAAAATGGACAAAAAAAGACTTTAACTGGGTAAAGACAGCTAGTGAGTACAATATCTTTGTGTTAATAAATGGGTAAATTCCAGCTATATAAAGTATCCTTACAAATCAATAGCAGAAACACAAATAACTGAATGGAAAAATCAGCAAAAAATATTAGTAGGAAATCACAGAAACATAAAATAGTAAGCATACGAAGAGATCCTCAACTTTACTAGCTACCAAGTGAATGCCTTATTAAAACCACAACAAGATACTGATTAATGCTCATCCAATTGTCTAAAAATAGGAAATCTGAAAATGCCAAATATTGGAGAAGGTGTGGGTGAAGAGTATCTTAAATATTTCTGGTGGATGTGTAAAACGAAACAACCACTTGGGTAAATAATGGAAAATATCTTGTGAAGCTGAACACTCGCCTACTCTATGGCCTCACTACACTCAAGACAAACTTGCACATGTACATCAGGAGATGTAGAAATCCTCAGAGAATTGCTGGTGTGGAAGCAAAACTGTGAAAACAATTTAAATACTCTTTGACAGAGAAATATGAACAGGAATATATTAAAAATGAAATAGAATCAATAGTGAATAATGAATGAATATGTGAAAGAATGGATGAATCCTAGCAATGAAAGATTTTTTTTGGGAAAAAAAAGAGCAAGTTCCAGATGAACATACACAATGATATAAAAAAAAAATCTAGTTAACTATTTTGTGAGAAAATATTGGAGCACAAACTATGTAAGTGTAAATAAATTTCATGTATAAACAGAGTGATATGGCATAGTGGAAAGTGCATGGTGTATTTTGCAGTTGGAAGGCTACAATCTGAATTCAATTTATGTGGCCCATAGAGGTGACTAATTTTCTCACTTGTAAGTGAAAATGTCATATATACATTGTACTTAGGGTAATAGTGAAGGTTAAAGTGAGATAAGGCACTTGCAAGCAAACAACTAATGTACTACCTGGCACAAAGTAGCTGTTACATAAATGCTTTGCCAAAAAAATAAGCAGGACTTCCCAGGCCTGCAGGGTAGATGGAAATAAAACAGGCAACTGTAAGGGTAAAATATGGAGAAAAACATACTGTGGACTTTGTCTGTATAAATAATATAAATGTGAAAATATTAATTTGCTGTGGAGAAGTGATAACAGGTGTCTACTTGAAATTCTAGATTTGACTTCTGTACACAATAAAATCTTTGATAGTGCAAAGCACCTGAAACTAGTTGACCTCCTAAGGCATTCAGCTTTCAGCACATGCTTCTGCCACTTAATAGAGTAATATTTATATCCTGCAGACAATTCAAAATTGAGAACACACATTTTCTATGTTTAAATATTAATAGGACCTTAATTTTTCAGATTTGTATTTGTTCAATCCATTATAAATACTGTATTCTGTAGCATTTGAATTGTGCTAACTTGGATTTTATTAAAACTTCACAGTATTGGGAGTCGAGGAAGTCATCTGGTCCAAATCTAGTACCTCGTTCTGACCAAAAAGTGAAACCGTATATACACTTACAATCTTTTGATTATAAGAAAGTCACTGCTTATTGATATAATTTATATCAAATTTGGACATCTTTGATCCTTAGAAAATTTGTTCTTACCTTGATCTTACCTCCCAGTAACTTCCACCAAGTGGCCCTATTACTGGCCCAATGCTTTGTACAGAGGAAGTCACTATGGTCATGTTTTCAACAGGCCTTGATTTCTAGTTTTAGGCTTCAAGTAATAATTGTGTTGATAACTAATTCATATTGAGTTATTGGCTATTGTGTGCCAGGCACTTTGTTAAGTGCTTTAAAAAGTTGAATAGCATTGGAAAAAGATACGTATCTTCTATTTCTTAGATCAAAATTTTCTTACCAATATTTTTAGATTTGCAGCTTTCATTTTTATACTATTTCTTTTTTATTTCCCTGACCTATTAGTTTGATGGGGGGGATATTAAACAATATCTACAATCAATATTGAATTTGTCATTTTCTCCTTACAATTTTTTTCCTCAGTTGTTTTAATCTATTTCATCCATATAAGTTGAACAAATCTTTGAAGTAGGTATTGCTATGATCTTTTTTTATGCATGAAAACACTAAAATCTATAAAGATTAAATAACTTACCTAAAGTTACATGACTAGTGTGTGGTAGAGCCAAAATTCAGTTCCAGGTCTGTCTGTTCAAAGGTTTGTATTCTTTAGGGATAAACACTATATGAACTTTTATCCTTATTTTTTAGAGAGAGGAAACAAGTTTAGAGAGGCTCTGGTTATTGGTGCAATGAGTAAGAAGTCAGATAAAGCTCAATCAAGACCTTAAGTCTAGTTTACTTTTTTTTAAAAAAAAGCAAAATTTCTCAGCTCTCCAGTTTAGCTGGTGTAGAAATGTTAATCTCATCTCCATGTTCTACATGTGGAGATGATGTTCTTAGTACTCTGAGTAGTTGAAAAACTGGAACACTTTAGATTCAGAGAATCTCAGAATTGAAGAGATATTTAGGATCATTTAGTTCCATCAGGGGATAAATATTGATATTATTCATAAAGTTTACTGTGCATAGCCCATCTTTGTATAGCACTGTCATAAAATCCATCATTATTGACTTGGAGTCTGCTTCCTGGTTGTTTTCACCACTTAGTCTGTAATTACAAAGATAAAGGGAATTTTGGACATCTTTTTCTATCTGCAGACTGTGACGTCTTTTCCTCTATTGAAATAGGTTGTAAATAAACTCTGGTATTTGAAGCTTTCGTTTGCTTCTAGGGATTTAATTGAGAGTTGTTCTGGGAATATGGGGTGAAAGAGGTTAATTACTATTACTGTATTCAAAGAGTTTTAACCCTGAAAAAACAATCACAATTACAAAGTTTAGTTGGAGATACCAGGTAGACTTGTTCAGGACTCTAGGGAAACTATTTCAGGTGTTCTAATTTTATTCAATTAATGAAAGCTTGGCAGCCTGCTTCAGGGAACTGGAAACATGGAAAGCTTTTGATCTCCCCAAATGATTAACAAATTTTCCTTTTCCGGGAATGCTGTCATGAATGATCCTTCCGATAGCCTGTTGTTGTTGTTATGTGCCATTGAGACGGATCCAACTCATAACGACCCCTCCTTGGATTTCTGAGGCAGTATCACTATGGAAGTAGATTTCCCCATCTTTCTTCCAAGGAGTGGCTGGTGGGTTTGAACCACTAGCCTTCTTGTCGGCAGTCAAGTGCCTTAGGCACCAGGCTACCAGAGCGTCTAAATATCCTGTTAATGATACATTTTTCTTTCTTTCTCAGTTAAAATTAGGACAAACTCTCCTATTTTTACAAACACTATAAAACATGACTTTCTGTGTATTATATTACTCTACATCTAATTATTTCATTAGCCTAAAAATCCTTAGGCTGGTTAACTGGAGTGATGGATAGATGCAGGTAGGGAGAAAGCCAGGAAGTGAGTGAAGCGGTTTGGAACAACTAAGAGAGATGAACTTGTCTGTCAGCTTGTCATACTGTGGTGGCTTGCATGTTGCTGTGAGGTTAGAGGCTGTGCCACCAGTGTTTCAAATGCCAGCAGGGTTGTCCATGGTGGACAAGTTTCAGCACAGCTTCCAGACTGAGACAGACTTGGAAAAAGGAAGAGGCCATCCACTTCTCAAAGTACGTGAGACGAAGTCTGACCATTCTCACTTCCAAGGAGCATTCTGGCTGCTTTTCCTCCAGAACAGATTTGTTAGTTCTTTTAGCAGTCCATGGTCTTTCAACTTTCTTTGCCAACACCACAACTCAAAAGCATTGACTTTTCTTCAGTATTCCATTCCCTGGAGAAGGAAATCATGCTTGGTAAAATGGAGGGTCAACAAAAAAGGGGAAGGCTCTCAACAAAATAGATTGACACAGTGGCTACAATGATGGACTTAATAATAGCAAGGATCATGGGGCTGGCACAGGACTGGGTAATGTTTCATTCTGCTGTATATAGGGTCACTGTGAATCAGAGATGACTCGATGGCACTTAACAACAAACAACAATAGATGCCAATAAGTGAACACAGTCATTTTGTAGATAAATGAAATGTGATCTCTAAAAGATATAGAGTAGAGAATTTCCAAGCAGGCTTATTTAAAATAGAGAGATGTCTAATTGGCATTACTCATTGACACTCTACTCCTATATGTAGTCTTTGCATTCTGACTCTTGATTACTCTGTTTAGTTCTCCATTAAAAGCTCAGTCTCTGGCACTCAACATTTTCTTCCTATTAAAAACTGAAACTTTGGAGTCCTACCTATTAAAAACTGGAAATTGTTGGATTAGGTTGAAAACTGCAATTATATTTTGATTACTGGAGGTACACTTGGAATAGAAGCAGAAATAGTGATTGAAAAATAAAGGAATATTCAAGGCAAACATTACCCAACTTTGGTAGATTGCATTATTGTTCCAAATTATTATGTCCCTCCCTTGAAAAAATGATATTATATTCCCACTTACATGTCTTAGTATTAGGATGGCCATATGCCATGCTTTAGTAGATGGTTGTGAGTGGACCTGAAATACTCAGTGCTTGAGCTGAAATTTGAACGATTGTTTTTTCTCTGCCACAAGAATGGTGTATTTTTGATAGAGACTTCGGTTTCAACCTGGGTCCCGAATCAGAACACATGGGGGCAGCGACAGAGCAGACTGGGAGCCATCACCATAGGGTTCAGTGAGAAATAATTTTTTTATAGGTCCTTGAAATTTATTGGATTGTTTGTTAATGTATCATAATTTTATCAAATTGATCAATAAATACACTCTTATTTGGGTGATGGGGAACTACCAATCAAAATTCTAAGCGTAGAAAAAATATTGATCAAAAATAAAGATATTTTAGAACCAAAAAAATCTGAGAGCATTCATTGCAAGCACATCTGCACATACATACACAAAAGTTACTAGAGGGAAAAATAGAATAATAACTTGCTTACTCCCAAAGAAAGCAATAAAGGAAAGAAAAACAAACATTACACAGACTCACTAAGTAGACAACAGTAAATGATAGGTATATATAATGGTATGTCAATAAATACTATTACATATGAAAATGTTAAATTTTTAATAGCATTTGTCAGACTTGATAGAAGCCTTGGTGGCACTTTGTTTAAGTGCTCAGCTGCAACTGATACATCAGTGGTTTGAACCCACCAGTGACTACAGAGGAGAATGATGGGCAGTCTGCTTCCTGAAAGATTTACAGCCTTGAAAACACTATGGGGAACTTCTACTGTCTATCTAAGTCAGAATTGACTTGATGGCAGTCGGTGGGATCAGACTAGATAAAAATACCTACTATGTGTTCCTTCAATAGCCTTATTTTAAATATAAGGTTTACAGACATGTTGAACATATAAGAACAGAAGAAGATATACAATTCAAACTCTAAGAAAAACAAAGTAGCTATAGCTAAATTAATATCAAAGTGGGCTTTATGACAAGAAGTCTTACTAGAGACAAAGATGGATATTTTGCAATATAAAAATTCTCAATCTGTACCTACCATAACTATGGCTCAGAATATATAAAGCAAACATTGACAACTATTGGGAGAAACAGACAAATTCATATTTGTAGTGGAAAGTTTGACTATATTTCTGTAAAAGCAGACGGAATAAGCAAGCAAAACATTTATTAAGTATAAAAATGATCCAAATAATTCAATTTAATAACTGCATTTAATTAATGTAGAAACTACTGCATCCAACAGTGATAGCATATACTTTATAAAACACATATAATTTTTTTTACCATTACTCACCAGTTATTGGATCCCAAAGCAATCCTCAACATATTTCAAATAATTGAAAGCCATCAAGACCATGCTGACCACAGTAGAATTAAACTAAAAATTAACCACAAAAAATAACTACAAAATCCCCAATTGTTTGGAGATTTAACAATACTTTTCTAAATAACACATGGGTCCAAGATGATATGACAGTAGAAATTAGAATAGTTTTGAAATGAATAATCATGAAAGTATAACATATGAAAATTAATGAAATGCAATTTCAACAGTGCTTAGACATATGATACATATGGTAGCAAAGAAGAAACACTAATAATGAACAATCTTAATTTTCATAATGAAGCCAGAAACAACAGATCAGTAAATTAAACTGAAATGAAGTAGAATGAAAGAAACTAGGAAGAGAAATAAATGCAATAGAAAAGAAATATACGGTAAAAATATTTTTAAAAGCCCAAATTAATTTTTTAGATGAGTAATACAATGGATAAATGCCTATTGATACTAGTTTTTTGAAAAAGAAAAATAGAGAAAAGACTTATTTTGTGACATTAAAAGGGGAAACGAGCACAGATCCTATAGACATTAGAAAGATAATTAATTGCAATTTTTGATAAAATATTTATGCCAATATGTTTTCAATATATATGAAATACAGAATTTATGTATTTCTTGAAAAACACAACTTATCAAATGTGACACAATAAGAGAAAACCTAAATAGTCTATAACAAAGAAAGAAACTGAATTCATTGCTAAGAATCTTGCTAGAAAACCAAAAAACAATTATCTTGTACAAATGCTTCCACAGGACAGAAAATGATGAAATAATTCCAAACTCTTTTTATGAGGCCACCAAAAGCTAAGCGCTTTAACCATTGCACCACCAGGGCTCCTCAGCATAACTTTAATACCATAAGTTGAAAAGCACTTTAGCAGGAATGAAAAATTATAGTGTGATCTCTGCTATACACATAAATGCAGAACTCATTGACAGATATTCACAACTAAAATAAAAAGCATACTTTATCAAAAAAAGTGGTGTTTATCCCAGGAATGAAACATTAGGTTAACATTCAGAAATCCATTTACCTCATTAACAGAACAAAGTAGAAAAATGCTATGATTTTCTCACTGGATGCAGAAGAAGTGTTTGAAAAATTTATTAGCCATATATGGTGAAAACAAACAAATAAACAAGAAACACCAAAACAGGAAAGAACACAGAAAGCTAGAAATAGAAGGAAATTTCCTTAATCTAACCAAAAGAATACACAAAAATCTTTAGCAAATATCATATTAATGTCAAAGTATTAAAAGCTTCTTCCTGGAGATCAAGAATAAGGCCTATTACCATTCCTATTCAACATTGTCCTGGTGTCCTAACCAGTGCAATAAAAGGAACTAAATGGAATAAATATTATAAAGAAACAGATAAAGCTGTCACTATATGATACACAATTTTATAGAGATAACATAAAATAATCTATTAAAATTAATAAATGAATTTGGAAATTCAATGTTAACAGGTTAATATAAAAGCGTTGTTGTTATTATGTGCCATTGAGTTGGACCCGACTCATAGCGACCCCTCCTTGGGTTTCCGAGGCAGTATCACTATGGAAGTAGATTGTACCATCTTCCTTCTGAAAATATAAAAGTAGGTATGCTGTATTTATATATAGAAGCCCTGGTGGCTCAGTAAGGAGCCCTGGTGGCACAGTGACTAAGCACTTGGCCACTAACTGTAAAGTCAGTGGTTTGAATCCACCAGCTGCTCCATGGGAGAAAGATGTGGCAATTTTCTTCCATAAAGATTTACAGCCTTGGAAACTCCAAGAGGCAGATCTACTCTGTTCTGTAGGGTCACAATGAGTCTGAATCCACTCGATGGCAATGGGTTTAGTTTTGGTTTGATGGTGCAATATTTAAGCAGTTGGCTGTTAACCACAATGTTGGAGGTTCAAACTCACCAGTGGCTTCATGAGAGAAGAGCAATTTGCTCCCATAAAGATTACAGTCTACGAAACCCTATGGGGCAGTTTTACTTGATCTTGTAGAGTGTTATGAGTCAAAATCAATTCCACAACACCCAACAGCAGCATTTCTATATACTAACAAACAACAAACAGATAAATATGAATTTTAAAAATGATACCTTTACTAGTAGATTAAAAATTCTAATGCCAACAAACACATCTAACAAAAGATGTGTAAGTTATCTACACTGAAAATAAAAACATCTATTATTTAGAAATATTAAAAATGACCTACATAACTGGAGGGAGATTTTCTGCTCGTTTATAAGGAAATTCAGTGTTGTAAAGAAGCCATTTTTCTCTGAATGGATTTACAGGTTTAATTCAATCCTAATTCTAACAAATTTCCTTATAGAATTTGACAAGCTAATTCTAAGAAGAATATGGAAATTCAAAATTTCAAAAATAGTCCGAGGAATCTTAAGAAAGAATAACATATCTGGAGGCCTTATCCTGACAGAAATCAAGTATAAAACTATAGGAATAAGTCAGTGAGGTGTTGGCATTAGGATAGACAAATAAAAAGAAACATCTGACATTTTCATACAAAAAATTTGCTCACTTATTTATGATAAATGTGACAATGCAGTGAAGAGAGTTTTTTTTTCTCAAATGAATAAATATTGGATAAATTGGTTACTAATTTAAGAAAAAGCAAATCTTGGTCTCCTATCTTACATCATATGTAAAAATCAATTATAAACAAATGAACATCTAGACATGAAAAATCAAATAATACAGATTTTAGGCAAATCATAGGAGTATATGTGTATGACCTTTGTGTAGGAAAAGATTTCCTACATAGGTTAGAAAAAAAAACTCTAACCATAACAGGAAACAATTGATAAATTAGATTCCAGCAAAATAAGAAAGTTTGTTCATCAAAAGATTCCATCATGAGCATAAAAGTTCAAGCTATAGTGTGGGAGAAAATATTTGCATTATTTGTAAAGGTGACAGAGGATTTACATCCTTTGTTAATAGATAAACTCAATAGACAAATGGGAAAATACTCAAACTGACACTCATAAAAGAAGATGTTCAATTTAACAATAAGTAAGTAAAAATTGCTCATCTTCATTAGCCATTAAGGAAATGCAAGTTAAAATTACAATGCCATACCGTTAATACACCCACCAAAGTGGTTAGGCTGAAACAAACATGACAACATTGACAGTTGTCAGGCATGTGGGGCAATTGGTACTTTCATATGTTGCTGCTAAGCACAATGTGTAAATTAGAGTGTGGACACACGTAATGTATGATCTAACAATTCCCTTTTAGATAAAAGAACAACAAAAATGTTTATAGAAGTCCACCAAAATATATGTAAAAAAATGTTCATTGCTCCAAAGTGGTAAAGTGTAACAGTAGAATGAATAACTATGTTGTGGCATATTCATACAATAGATGCAGCAACACAACATTGATCATTCTCATAAGTACTGTTACATGAAGGGAACCAGGAATGAATAGTACACGTTATAAGATTCCATTTATATAAAATTTAAAATCTGGTAAAAATCAACCAATAGAATTTGAAGTCATAATTATTGCCTTTGCGGGAGTAAATAGGATGGCATGGAGAAAACTTCTGAGATGTTGCTAATATTCTGTTTCTTTATTAGTGTTCTGGTTATTCAAGTGTGTTCTGTTTGTAAAATATTCAAAAAGCTGTGCATTTATGATTTCTGAACTTTTCTGTATACATATTATATTTTAAAAAAAAATTATCCAAAATTTCTTCCAAATCAAACAAAATCAGAAAGATAGAAAGATGGATGAGTGCAAGAAGTGAAATCATAGCCACATTTACTTGTAAAAATAGATTAAAGAATTCTAAAATATTTAGAAGCTTCATTTCAGCAGTTTATTTAAAAAATTACAACATGACTAAGTAGGAATTTTCCCAGGAATGCAAAATGTTGTAAATAAAAAACATGGGAGGAAAATAAATTTGGGGAAATTGGGGAGGAACATTAGTTAAATCTCTAAGTTTAATTTAAAACAACTTAAAGTAAATAGGGCATAACGGTAAGATTTCAGAAATTTGGGTGATGAGTATAGAGGTGTTATTATCATACTGTTTTCTAGTGTTCTCTGTATGTTTGAAATATTTCACAATAAAATACAGAAAAAAAAAATCCTATAAATTATTTTATTTATGTGATAGAGTCCATTATTGGAATAAGGAAAAAAAAAATTAATTGGGATTTCAGTCAACTCAACTCAATTAACTGCCATCGATTCGGCTCTGACTCATAATGACCCTTCCTTGGGTTTCTGAAGTGGTACCTCTACGGAAGTAGATTGCCCAGTCTTCCTTCCGAGGAGTGACTGGTGGGTTTGAACCTCCAGCCTTCTGGTTAGTAGTCCAATGCCTTAGGCACTATGCCACCAGAGCTCCTGAATATAAAACCAGTATACAAAAATAGACCACTCTATACCTGTAATGAACAAGAAGAAAATATAAAAGATTCTGATTCACAAAACCACAAAAATGGTAAGCCATCTACGAATCAACCTAACAAAAGATGTCATTGGGGAAAAAGAAAAAAAATCAGAAAGCAATATGGAAGGACTTAAAAAGACCTGAATAAATAGTACCATATTGATAGATATTACTAACATTGTCAATAGTTCTCAAATTAGTTCATAAATTCAATGGAATTCTAAATAGACTGGGATTTTTTTTTTTTGTAACCACACTAGCTGATCCTTTTATTTATATGGAAAGCAAAAGGCCAAGAATACTAAAGATAATTTTGAACAAAAGCAAAGAAAGATTTCAGCCTATTAAAAATCAAGACTTATTTTTACTTCATAGTGATCAAGAGAGTGACATGGTACAGGGATAAAATATAGACCAATGGAACACAGTAGAGAGATCAGAAACACATTCACATATATGTGTATTTGGATTAAGACAAAATGTTCTGGATACAAACCATCCACATAAAAAATAGATAAAATTGGACCTATATTTATATAATTCATAGAAATTATTTCTAGTAGGAGTAAAGAGTAGGGGAGATTTTCTTAATCAAGATACAATAAGGCACTAATTAAAAGGAAAAGATTAATGTAGTTTGTTAAATTTAATTTAAATACCATTTTAATTTAAAAAACCAAAAGGCATCATAAACAAAGTTATAAACCACAAACAAAGTTATAAGGCACAACTGGAACAATATATGTTCAATGCATATAACAAGTAAGTATTAGTTTGCAGTATTATAAGAACTACAAATCAATATGAAATAAACTAGTAACCCAGTAGGAAAATAGACAAAGTATAAAAACTGTAATTCACAGAAAAGGAAATCCAAATGCTCCAAGATCTAATGAAAAGGTGCTCATCAAGTTCAGTAATAATTAGGAATGTGAAAATTAAAACAACACTGATTCAAATCGTCAGAACTTAAAAAGGCTAACTGCACAAGTGTTTGTAAGGGTATGAGGAAAGCAGAGCTTTCATGTACTTCTGGCAGAAAATGTCCATTGGTACTGTTGTTTTGAGATCATTTTACCAATATTTAAGCAACTTAATAACAACTATTCTTTTTGATTCAGCAATTCTAGTTCTAGAGAAATACCCTAGAGAAATCCTACTTCATGGACAAAGCATTGTTTCTAATAGACTAAAGGAAAATATCCAGAAGTCCATTAATTAGGGAATGGATATAAATTTCTATAATAGAAAGACTGACAGTAGATTAAATTAAGTAGAACTAAATTTATCAGTATGGATAAGTCTAAAAAACAAAAGTGAATGAAGAAAGCAAGTTGTAAAATATGATAATATTTAATAACTTTTGAAACCTGGAAATCTAATTTTTAGAGACCAATAAAATTATAACAAAAACAGCATGAATATAAATTGATCAGCAATGCCTTCTTAACAGTTCTCTATGATGAAAAACAAGAAAGGGAAACATGATTGGGGAATATCAGTTATAGCTATAAATTTAATTTTAAAACATCTAATATAAATCTCTACAGAAGTAAATTGTCCAGTCTTCCTTCTGAGGAGTGGCTGGTGGGTTTGAACCACCAGCCTTCTGGTTAATAGTCAAATGCTTTAGAAAGTATGCCACCAGAGCTCCCTCTAATATAAATAGAGTATAAAATTAAGATTTCATGAAGTTAGGTGATGTACACATAAGTGTTTATCATATTGTTTTGTATTCTTTTCTGTATGTTTGAAATATTTCACAATAAACTAAACTTTTATTTAAAAAAGCAAAGGATATTATATATTACTCTGGTCTCTGTGACATATAGAGTTAACAATACAGCACAATACAGCAAGCATTATTGGTAGGATAATACTTTATTATATTAAATACAAATGATGTAGAAGAAACTATGTTCAGCAGACCGGTAAAACAAAGCCATCATCTGAGTCTTCTTACAGACTCCAAGCCAATCACAGACATTTACATAGAACAGAGCACTGGCAAAATGATTGGAGATACAGCGCAAACACCCAAAGCTGTTTTCATAAAGATTAACAAAGACTGAAATATACAGATCGGCAAATCATAGAGCCCAGGTTACACGACGTGCTTGAACTGGTGGTGATTTCTCTACATCATCGACCTTTAGACTCATGGAGTATGGACGCACAATGCTGCGAGGCATTATAGCGGGGTCTACTGATGAAATAACTTTGATAGAATCCCCAGATTGCCATACTTTGTTACACTCTCTAACAGATTTGTTGATGAAGTTGAAGCAGGTAAAGCTCTTGACCAACTGCAAATAGTTTAGAATAGAGAGGATTCCTGGGGAAAAAAAGAGAAGCCAGAAAAGGAAATGAAGGGACATTTTCGAGTCAGAGACATTTTCTTCCGTGTTGTCAGCGATAACCAAAAAAACAAACCAAACTCACTGACATCGAATCGACTTTGACTCATAGCAACCCCTTAATGGGTTTCCGAGGTCTTATCTCTATGGAAGTAGATTGACCAGTTGGCAGGGATAGCTTCACCCAAAAACCCTGTGGACCCCTTTGAAATGCCCTAAGCACTTCAGGAAGTTATAGTCAGAGACTGGAAGTGTGTGCAGAATAGTTTAAATGCTGCTCAACTCAACAAATTTGAGACTCTTTTTGAAAAAAAAAGAGACATGTTTCTATTTGGGTTAGGAAGTGCAGTTCCTGATGAAATTTCAAGATTTCTTAGGAAAAGAGGCTCTCCAGTGTTGATTATTTAGCATCAGATATTTTTTTCTTTCTGACCTCAAATTGCCTTGGCATCACTGGCCCTCTCCCCTTCACTGGGCATTCCTTCACAGACCCTCTTCTTGTAGTTATCTCTGTCCTGAGGTGGAGAGTGTGTGGAAGACAGAAGAAAACATGGAAATGAGAACCTACTCTCTGAGACAGGTATACCACACATTTCACACAGTCCTAATTTCCAGTTTTCTCCCTTGTAGGAACTGTCCTTAGAGAATGTGTTGGGTTGATCTTCATGAGTTTAGAAAGGAAGGTTTGGCATTTTCCCCCATTCATTTTTCCCATCCTTTCACCCTCCCTTTCTTTCATCAGGGGTGAATTGGTCTTTATCACCCTTCAAGGGCCCTGAAAACACTCACCACAGGAAACAAAGAAGGTGACATTTATGTAGGCAGAGTAAGGGATCCAGGTGATCTTGTAACTAGAGTAGTATATGAATTGACCTTGCCTTAGCTTATGGTGATACAGTACGAGTGCAGAGAGTAGAAGAATACCTGATGTCCAGACAGAAGGAGAAAGAAAATCCCTTCTGAAGAATTTTGTCTCCAGTACTCACGTTTTAACCTAAGATAAACACTTCACTTCCAAGCCTCCACCCTGACCAATGCACCTTGTACAGTGGTAACTCTAATACATCAGAGCCAGAGAACTGGAAAGGCTGAATTACTATATTTTTATGCCAGTAACTGCTCCCTCCACCTGAGAGGTATTTTCATAAATGCCAATATGCCACTTTTTTTTTTTTTTTTTTCACATGTTATTATAGTCAGAAACTTCAGCCTGGACCCAAAACCAAGTATACTTCTAAGCCTGGGTTAGGGGAGCCAGGAAGTTACCTGTGAGGAAACTGAGGAAGGCAGTGATGAGGTGGACATAGTTGGTTGGAGGAATCAGGTAGGTGAATTCCATACCCAGGACCAAGTTAATGAGGAAGGAAAGACTGAGAGTCAAAATCATCATGATCCTGACCACTTCCAGTTTATCTGTTGGAAAGCAGAAGCTGTATTGAGAGAAGGACAGATATTTCTTCTAGGTTCATTTCCACCTGGGCTCCACAAATCTCTAGGTAAAAATGGGAATAGGGTGAAAGATTTGATTAAATAATAAAGAGGGAGAGGAGAAGACAATAAAGAGGCAGGGAACTTAAAGCTGAGTGGAAGAGAAAACCAAAAGAATATGTTGTCTATCTTGATGTTTCTTTATGCCTCTTTCTCTTCTGCTCTTTTCTGAGAATCCATTTATTGTTAAATCTCCCAAATCACCCTATCTTGGGTACTTTTTTCATGCTAACATAATCCACTTTCCTTTTGTCATTTATCTTTCTTTCATACACCTCATGCTCTACATGTGTTGACCACCCTGTTGCTACAGCATAGGCTTCTCAAGAGACCAGTAGTTAAATCTGTGAGCTTCTGAACTTTCCCCCAAAGCATGCAAAGAGTGAAATTTTGGAGTCTTCCTTGACTGTGTTGATTATGGAAGTGAGCACCCTGCAGCCTGAGGAAGTTACATCAGAGAATAATGGGAAAGCTGGTGAGATGAATGGAAATGAAGAAAAGATGAACCCTCGCCACCCATCTCTTTCCATAGTCTAGTTCTGACCTTCTGGCCAAATTGTAATGCAACATATCATCCAGGGACTGTGGTTTATTGTGATTGTTTTTGTTTCCAACTTCAATTCAATCCATTTATCAGTGACGGTTCCTATCACCATGATGATTAAAGCCAAGGAGGAGAGGATCATGTTGGTGTTCTGGATACTTCTAATAGATATTTCCACCATTGTCAATGGAGTTTTCTAGTTGAGACCACCATAAATCTCTCACATGTAGATCTCTCTTCTCTTCTCTGATTTGATTAGTCACAGGGAAAAATCTTGACTTTCAGTGATTGCTGAAGCATTAGCATTGGCAGAAGCTGAGGTAGTCTATGGAACAGAGAAGATAGCTCCCACGCTTTACCACTCCTTCATCTGGGTCAGCCTGCTGTCAGGGCTGCTAACTGCCATGGAATCATCTACTGGCTTGACCCTTGACCTTGGAGCCTAGTGCAGTAGAAGGACCAAGGGGCTCAGAAGTCCAGGAGAGCTGTCAGATATAAAGGTATAGGGAGAACTAGAGGCTTTGAAAGAAGTTATATATGCTAGACTAAAGAGACCCAATTTCAGAGGAAGTGCAATTTAGAGTTAGAATTATATGCTCCAGAATTAGTCGACATTGAGTGGGAGGCAGTGAAGGAGATAAGGATTTTAAGTTCCTTGACATGAGTAGTTTGCTAGCTAACATCACAAAAGGGCATGGCCAGCTCTAACATAGGGTGTTTTAGAGAAACTTACATCTTCATTTAGAAGGCCCAAAGAAGTTTAGCTAGGCAGGAAACAGATCATTGCCTTAGACCCAAAAGAACTCGTCTGGTTCATGGAGCCCTTACAATCATGGAGCCTTTGAAACTTGCCAGAGAAAATATGTTTTGGATTTTTTGAGTAGGCAACCACAGTATGGACTAGAGTCAGAACCAAAGGGCTTTACTGAAATCTAAAAGACGCTGCTTATGGAACTATGATGAAAATCATCTCTCTCTCTCTAGACTTTTGACCTTATTGCAGATCACTTTCTTGGAGTAAAACTGGATCTTTTTCATTGCCTCCAACATGCTATACTCTCTCTTCCAGAGTTCTCCACATATGTTTTAATATATTTTTAAAAACAGTGCACAACAATGTATTTGAACTTATAGTAAAAGCTTTATGGTTAAGAAAATGGGCTCAGTACCCTGGGTTTTAATTCTTGTTTAACTACTTACCAGATGTGCACCCTTAGAGATGCTTTCTATATCTGAAAACTTTGTAGTGATTAAATGAGTTCCTGGAAAAAAATAAATGCTATATAAGCATTTACCATAATATTCATTTGGGTTTTCCCAGAAAGTGATTATAAGGCATGTGAGGAGTTTACTCCTACTAGTAATGTGAGGCCTGAGTCCTAATGCCCTCCAGGTAATTCTTTAACCAGGAGTCTTTAGTGTGAGGCCTGAGTCCTAAAGAATGTGAGGCCTGAGTCCTAATGCCCTCCAGGTAATTCTTTAACCAGAAGTCTTTAGTGCTGGGGATCCCAGCACGTCCCCCACGCCTCAGAACTTTACCTGGCTCCAGCACGTCCCCCACGCCTCAGGGCTTTACATCCCCTGCAGGTAATTATTCTCTAACCAGGAGTCTTTAATGCCGGGCATTCCAGCATGTCCCCCACGCCTCAAGGCTTTACCTCAAACCCCCTCCCCTCCTTCTCTACCCCCTAGCAACAACCAATCATTTGTACCCCATTGCCTTGGTGTAACTCCACCCTATATTTTTCCTATAAAAATGTAATAGTAGGAGAGCACGGGGTCTTTTGCCCAAGCCGCTGTGTCTGTGTAAGCTGAGACCCTAGCTCGAGCTAGCTAATAAACTTTCCTTTTGCTTTGGCATTATCATGTCAGTGGTAGCTTCCTTGCGCCGACACTCATTTCAAGATCTGAGTCCAACAGTAACACTAGTGTTTAAAGGAAACAAATTTGAGCAGAAGGATTAAGTGAGATGCAATGTAGTTGCAGCAGAAGCCTCACTGACTCCTCCAGAAGCTCTGGGTTTGGGATTTCCCTTCATAGTCATCCTCAATGTAGGCAAGAAACCCTGGCCTTTATACAAAATATCAATTACTTCATTGAAGGTAGACTTCTTCTGAAATGGTGTCTCACTTCTGTCTCAAGGGTAATTCCTGGATCTCTCAGGAATTGGAAACCATAAGAGTCAACACTTCTGGTAGCTGCCAGAATGAGCTCTCATCCTTCAGCACTCCTATTTGGGTCCAGCCTGTTGTTAGGGCTCTGAACTGCCATGGATCATCTATTGCATTGATTCTTGACCCTGAGGCCTAATTCAGTGGAAGGAGCAAGAGGATATATAGACATACTACACAACTCGTAACACTTTGTTCTTACATAATTATGCTTTTATTTCTATGAAATAGATCCTTAGGATTATGGGGTTGAAAGATTTATACATTTTAAAAATTTTAATAGGTTGTGGCAGAAAGGATACAAAATGTAGTCAGATTACAGAAAGAGATAGGATGGAGAGATACAGGTCAAAGAAGAAATTATGATTCTAGTTAGGGAGAATAGTAGCTGATGACATCATTAAACAAGATTTAAAATATGAAAGAAGCACAGCATGGTGGGGAAGAAGAAGCAACTAGAAAATATAGCTTTTGGTTACATTTACTGTGTCTACAGGACAGACAATAAAACCAAATACCAAACTCACTGCCATTGAGTCAGTTCTGACTTATAGCAACTCCTCCTTGGGTGTTGGAGGTGGTATCTCCATGGAAGTAGATTGCCCAGTCTTCCTTCTGAGGAGTGGCTGGTGGGTTTGAACTGCCAGCCTTCTGGTTAGCAATCAAGTGCCTTAGGCACTATGCCACCAAAACTCCTCTGTAAAGTTATAGCTTTGTAAACCCTATGGGCATTTCTGCTCTGTCATATAGAGTCAGTATTAACTTAATGGCAATGGGTTTTGGGGAGCCCTGGTGGCATAGTGCCTAAGGCATCTGACTGCTAACCAGAAGGCTGGCAGTTCAAACCCACCAACCACTCCTCAGAAGGAAGGTTGGGCAGTCTATTTCTGTACTGATACCACCTTGGAAACCCAAGGAGGGGTCCCTGTGAGTTGGATCCGACTCAATGGTAATGAGTTTGGTTTGGTTTTTGGTCTGTTCCATTGTATTTTCTTTTTGGTTATAGTTTGTATATATAATTAATATCTCTTGATCTTGATGTGCTAATATTATATATCAGTCTCCTAGTGAATTCTTTTATCATTTATTCTCTTATTATAAATTATTTTGTGTGTTTTCTTGGGTTTTCAAGTTATGTTTTCATATATAGATTTTCTTCTTTCTTTTTACTTCTTAGGCTTATGGCTTTTTTCTGCTTGGTCTTTGATTTAGCAGAGACCAGTATTGCAAGTTTAAAATAGTAGTGATAATAGTAAGTTTTTTTGCTTTTTTGTCACTTAATTCAGACAACGTTTCACTACTGTATAATATATACTTTAACCTAGTAAGGAAATAGTCACTAAATTTTTGAAAATCAGATTGGATGTTGAAATTTGTCAAATGACTTTTTGGTATCTATAAGATGAACATATAATATTTTCTCCTTATAGCTATTAATATGATGAATTATCTTGATGGATTTCCTAATATTGTGTAATTCTTACATTCATGGGATAAAAATCCCTTGGTATTATCCTTTCAATCTATATTTTCAAGTCTTGGTTCTTAAAGAATCACTTGGCTATATATAAAGTCCTGGCTTACACTATTTTTTCTTTAGTATCTGTTACATGTTCTTATAGTCTTTTGCCAATTCTGTCACCTATAAGAACCTGTTTGTTAGACTGTGGTAATTTTTTTTTTTTAAATCATATACCTTAAGTTCCATACAACAAAATCCACTGAAATACACACACACACATACACACACATATATGTAGTATGTATATTAAGGAGCTCTGGTGGTGTAGTGTCTAAGGCATTTGACTGCTAACCAAAAGGTTGGCGGTTCAAACCCACCAGCTGCTCGGTGGAAGAAAGACAGGACAATCTACTTCTTTAATGATTCACTGCCTTGGAAACTCAATGGGGGCTGCTATGAGTCGAAATTGACTCGATGGCAGTGAGTTTGGTTTGAGTTATATAACTATATCTATGTCTATATCTATATCTATATATCTATCTATATCTATATCTATCTATATCTATATCTATCTATCTATATCTATCTATCTGTAGATAGATAGATAGATAGATACGACAGTGAAAGTTTACAGAGGAAATTCATTTTCCATACAACAGTTCATACAAATTTTGTTTCATGACATTGACTGCAGTCTCCATAATGTAACAGCTCTCTTCCTACTTCTTTCCTGTGGTTACCCTTTCCCTATGTCCTTTCCTAAACATTCCTACTCTCTAAGCTATCTCCCTGTGCAACTGCTGCCGTTATGGTCTCCCATGGTTGATTGCTGTAAGGAGTGTATGTACCTGGTATAAATGTTAAAATCCACTGTTCTTAAGTGCATAGCTTGTTGAGTTTTGATAAACATATACAAACATATACAATTATGTAACCATCACTACAATCAACATATACAACTGAGAGGTTTCCTTGTGCCTCTTTTTGTTTAACTCCTTTCCCCCTATCTCCACCGCCTTGGAAACAGACCTGTTTTCTGTTTTTTTGTGTATGCCTTTTCTAGAAAGCACTATAAATGAGTATCATGAAGAATGTAGCCTTTTGTGTCTGTATGCTTTTAGGTAAGAACATACTTTCTAGATGCATTCGTGTTTCTGAGTATATCAGTAGTTCATCCTTTTTGATTGTTGAATAGAATTTCACTGCATAAATATAAGATAATTTATAAATTTGTTTCTCTGTTAATGAACATCTTGGCTATTTCCAGAATTTGCATATCTTGAATAAAGCTGTTGTAAACGTTTGTGTGGACGTATTTTTTCATTTTGCTTGGTAGATATCTAGGAGATAGATTGTTGGATTGTATGGCTTATTATATTTAGCTTTATAGGCCGGAGTACTAAAATGTCTATTGAAGTGGGTATCCTATTTGTGTGTGTGTATGTATGTTCTATCATATGCTTCAATTTTTTATTCTAGTTTTCTCTTTTTTAAAATTATAACATCTTTGTATGGATGCTGTATTTTGAATTTTCATGGCTGTTGAGGTTTTCTTTGGCAAAAATAGAGGCAAATGAATATAGAGGGTATGAGAGGGATTTTTGTAGATTTCCAAATTTTCAATTCAAGAGCACTTTATTTTATTAATACAGTAAAATATAATTTGTTTAATATTTGGTACCTTTTTCAGTTTGTGATATGGTTTATTCCAATTCTTTGATACCACCTTGTTTCAATTGGGCCCATATCTTTAGCTAGTTGCTTAATTCCCTACACAAACCACACTGTACATGATTTATTCAACTTCCTATCTTTCTCTTACTTTTCCAGTTACCAGTTCTCTAACCTGTCAGATATAAAACTTGCTCTTAGTATTGCCTAGTCAGATATGGGTCCCTACCTTCTCATGGGGAACCTACCTGCTGTCTCCTTCTATATTCTTCTAAGACAGCTGAGCTGATTGCTGAGTGGGGAAATCCCAGTATCACTGGCCATGGTTTTGCACCATGGGTTAGTAAGTCACAATAAGATCAGAAAAGACTGTTAAAGGAAAATACTGCCAAACTTTAAGCATGCACATATTATTTTATCCAGTGAATGACCCAAAGTCCACTGAATTCTTATATAACTCATTCTAGATCTTCAATAAGGTATCCCAGAATTGGTGAGGAGAAAAGTGAAAGCAAATATTTACAAAAATAATCTGACTTGTGCGGTTGTCAGAAAGCTAGAATTAATTTTGCCTGATTTGATATGCTTTCTCCTCTTGCCTTTTCAATTTTTGTATGGAGTTACCTGAGCACTCAAACTTGTTGGCTGTGACTTTTTCTTTTTAGCCTTGCAATAAATTCAGCTTTGTTTCACACTGCAATTGGTGTACTTTGATCTTTTGTTCCGAAAAGATCAAAGTAGAGCTAAGCTTAGGGTTCACAGAAGTGTTCAGTGAACTTTTTATTAAGAAGGTCTTTCATGACCTCCAGAAGGATTCACACTTTTGCCTCACCAAAGAGTCATTGATTGATTGTAGTTCTGCCACAGAGAGAAACTATGGCTGTATTACAGGGAGATATTTGAAATACACATATAAGGGATCAGTACTGAGAACAGATAAAGAACTTCTATAAACAAATAATGGGAAAGACAAGCTTCTCAATAAAGAAAATGGACAAAATACATAAGTGGGTATTTCACCAAGTATCTGTTCCAAATGGACAATAAATATATGAAGAGTTGTTCAAGCAAACTTGTCATCAAGAAATTGAATATAGTGCAGAACTGTTAAGCAGTGTAGTGTACAATGGATCCAGGAAGAATAATTATGGAACACTGGATTTATTACCACCCTGGTGATGCAGTGGTTAAAACATGGTTGCAAACCAAAAAGTCAGTGTTTCAAATCTACCAGGCCCTCTGTAGGAGAAAGAAGTGGCTGTCTGCTTCTATAAATATATGCAGCCTTGGAAACCCTATGGGACAATTTTACTCTGTCCTATAGGGTTAATATGAGTCAGAATTGATTGATGAGAGTAGGTTTGGTTTTCTGGTTCATATTACTTAGAAACTACTTTTAAAATCTGAAAGGAAAGTTATGTGTCATGGATGTTTCCTTTCACTATACTTATTCAATCTGTATGCTGAACAAATAATCCAAGAAGCTGAACTATATGAAGAAGAACACAGCATCAGGGTTGGAGAAAGACTCATTAATAACAGTATGCAGATGACATAGTCTTCCTTGCTGAAAGTGAAGACTTGAATCACTTACTGATGAAGTATGGATTATACCTCAATATAAAGAAAACAAAATCCTCACTACTGAACCAAAAAGCAACATCATGACAAATAGAGAAAAGATTGAAGGTGTCAAGGGTTTATTTTTACTTGGTTCCACAATCAGCCCCATAGAAGCAGCAGTGAAGAAAGCAAATGAATACTGGGCAAATCTTCTGCAAAAGACTCTTGAAAATGTTAAGAAGCAAAGATGTCACTTTTAGGACTAAGGTGTGCCTCACTCAAACCATGGTATCTTCAATTGCCTAATATGCATACAAAAGTTGGACAATGAATAATGAAGATGAAAGAAGAATTGATGCATTTGAATTACAGTGTTGGCAAAGAATATTGAAATATCATGGACTGCCAGAAGAATGAACAAATCTGTTTTGGAGGACGTAGAGGCAGAATGCTCCGTAGAAGAAAGCACTGTGAGACTTCATCTTATATACTTTGGACATGCTATCAGGAGGACCAGTCTCTGCAGAAGGACATCATGCTGGGAAAAGTAGAGGATCAGCAAGAAAGAGAAAGATCCTCAGTGAGATGGATTGCCAAAGTGGCTGCAACAATGGTCTCAAGCATAGCAGTGATTGGTCAGGACTAGGCAGTGTTTTGTTCTGCTGTACACACGGTCATTATGAGTTGGAACCGATTCGATGGCACCTAACAGTAGTGCCTAAGGCATCTGACTGCTAACCAGAAGTCTGGCAGTTCAAACCCATCAGCCACTCCTTAGAAGGAAGGTTGGGCAATCTACTTCCGTAGTGATACTGCCTTGGAAACCCAAGGAAGAGTCACTATGAGTTGGATACAACTCGATGGCAGTGAGGTTATTTTATTTTATTTTATTTTATTTGTAACAATAACAACAAGAAGAAACTACTACATGCCCAGAGTAGTTCTAGAGACTTTGGAGACAATAGTTTTCTTTAAGGTACAACTGTGAACAGCTGTGAAAAATGTAAAGCATTTCCCTGCATTATCTTCTATTTTTTTTCCCACAGGTAAAAGTGCCATCTTTCCTTCAAAATTTCTACCAAGTTTCAGTGTGGAGTAAGTTCTCTATGCAAATTATGGAGAAGAATGAAGGAAGAGGAATCTCTTCAAGAAGTCTGTGTGGAACAATGCAAAAGCAACACAAACCAAAACCAAAGCAAAACACTTAAATACTAGTTATCACTCTGTCATTAGTTAGTCATTTTTGTTATTGGGCAGGTAAATTCAACCTTTAAGCCCTGCCTTTAAGAAGAGATGGTTTTATTTGATCTTGCTAAATCTAGTAAGGGAGCTCTGGTAATTTTCTATGATATTATTATTCAAAGTTGTATTCTGCTATAACAGAAATACAAGTGGATGGCTTTAACAAACAGAATTTTATTTTCTCACAGTTTAGGAGGCTAGAGGCTGAATTCAGGGCCCAGCTCTAGGGGAAGACTTTCTCTCTGTCCTTGTCTCTTCTGAATTTCTGCCCCTGGATAATCGTCTTGTGACTTGGCATCTCTCTTCCTCCATCTCTTCTTCTTTAATTTCCTCCTTTTATGTTTTATAAGAGGTTGATCCAAGACACACCTTGCACTAATCCTGTCTCACTGACATAATGAAGACAATCTATTCCCAAATAGTATCATAACCACAAGCATAGAGTTTAGGATTTACAACATGTCATGGATTGAATTGTGTCTCCCCAAAATATGTGTCAACTCCACTGGGCCATGACAGTTATGTAATGGTTTAGTTTGGCAGTTAGTCATCCTCCTTGGTGTGATCTGATGTGATCAGCCAATCAGTTGTATGGGGATTAAGGTTGGACACAATATCCTTAATCAAGTCACAACCCTGATCTGATGAAAGTGGAGTTTCTCTGAGATGTGACCTGCATCACCTTTTATCTTACAAAGGAGAAATAAATAAACTGAGAAGAGAGGCTTGACCACCACCAAGAAAGAAGAGCTTGGAGCAGAGTGCATACTTTGGACCCAGGTTCCTTGTGCTGGGAAGCTCTGAGACCCAAGGAATATTGATACCAAGATAAATGTAGATTTCCACAGAATGCTGAGCCCACAGATTTTGGAAGGAGGCAATGACTTTTCTCCAGAGCTGGCAGAAAGAAAAAGTCTTCTCCTAGAATTGGCTTTCTGAATTCAAAGTTCTAGCCTCCTAATCAGTGAGAGAGAAGCTCTGGTAGTGTAGTGCCTAAGGCATTTTACTGCTAGCCAGAAGGCTGGAGGTTCAAACCCACCAGCCACTCCATGGAAGGAAGGTTGGGTAATCTACTTCCGTAGTGATACTACCTCAGAAACCCAAGGTGGGATCCAACTTGATGGCAAATAACAACAAACAGTGAGAGAATGAATTTCTGTTTGTTAAGGCCATCACTTAAGGTATTTTCTTTTATTTTTATTATTTTTTTAAATTTTATTTTGATTTGGGTGAAGATTTACAGAGTAAATTCACTTTTCATACAGCAGTTCACATATACTTTGTCTCATGTCATTGACCAAAATTTAC
>NW_006921845.1:762205-774998 GCF_000298275.1 Orycteropus afer afer | reverse complement strand
CCCTTCAAGGCTCAGGGGTCCAAGATTATCTTCTGTGTCTGTGTTAATTGGTTTCCCTTTTCTTTGTTGAAGAGGGTCTGTGCAATCCTTCTGCCTAGTCTGCCATCTTGCCAGAACTCCAAAAAAATCTTTAACGATGCTTCCTCAGCAGTACCCACGGACAGGGAGGGAGGTATTTTCATTATAGTAGATAACTAGGACACAGAAAATATTTGCACATATTTAGGGCAGGGGGACACAATTCAATCCATAGTAATCCTGTTTCCTACTCTATTTTTTCCTTTCCTTGAGGACTGAAAAAGCCTCAGGTTATTGCTCCAGGTGAAATGTAAATGAGGCCCTGTGTTAATAAAGCCCTCTCTAACGACAGCCTTGTACTGTAATGAGGTTTGAGTTCCTTCTTTCTTTCTCACTGCTAAGATGTTGGAAAGACAAACATTTTTGTTTCTGATGAGTTAGCAACTGACAAAGATAATAAAATATATCTATGTGGCGTAGTGCCTAAAGCATTTGACTGCTAACCAGAAGGCTGGTGATTCAAACCCACCAGCCACTCCACAGAAACAAAATTGAGCTATCTAATTCCACAGAGATACTGCCTTGGAAACCCAAGGGGTCACTCTGAGTCAAAATGACTTGATGGCAGTATTATTTGAATAGAAGTATAAATAGTGAGAAACTGACAGGGATTAAAATTATTATTGAAAAACAAAACAAAACAAAAAAAAACAAAATCAAAAAGAAAAGAAGGCAACATAAAGAATATTAAGAAAAAAAACAAATGTAATCCTCAAACTATACAATCCCACCACAGCAGCTGACTTCCTTTTGCACATTACCTTCCAGTTTGTTTACATGCATGCATGTTCTATGAGGGTGTAATAAAAATGTTCATATGTATTCATGAATATGTAATTTTTTTGGTACTAATAGTACAAGCATTTTGAAACAGTCCTTAAAATTGTACCTTTAATGAATGCATAATACAAACATACCTCATTTTATTACATGTTGCTTTATTGTGCTTCTCAGATACTGCGTGTTTTAGAAATTGAAGGTTTGTAGCAACACTGCATAGAGAAAGTCTATTGGCTCCACTTTTTCCAACAACACATGCTCACTTCATCTCTCTGTGTCACATTTTGGTAATTTTCATAATATTTCAAACTTTTTCATAATGCTATTGCACATTTAATTAACTACGGTATAGTGTAAACTAACTTATATGCACTGGGAAATGAAAAATTCATGTGACTAGCGTTATTGCAACATTTACTTTATTGTGGTAGGTCTGGAATAGAACCTGCAATGTCTCTGAGGTATGTCTGTAGTCCACTGTGTTGATATGCAAATATATGTGACAACATTCCCCTGCAATATTTAGTTCATTTCCATTGACCATGCTACCACCTCTCTTGAGAAATGAAACAGAATCAGAGAGTTAGGTGTTCCACACAGTTGATTGCCTCATTTCTCAAAGATACCCAGTAAACACCATTAATAGTAGCAAACATATGTGAAACCCTTTATATCTTATACAATGCTTCTGCTTATGTTTTCTTGTTTTTACTTCAAAAATATCATTTGTATTTAGGTAGAAAAACTGCTAGTGTTGTATCTATCTTAGTAAAAAAGGAGTCCCTGGTAGTATAAGCAGTTCGCACAGCTTAACTGAAAGGTTGGTGGATTAATCCACTCAGAAGTACCTTGAAAGAAAAGCCTGGTGATCTGCTGCTGAAAGGTCACAGCCATTGAAAAGCCTTTGGAGAACAATTCTATTCTGACATCCATGGGGTCACTATGAGTCTGAATGGACTTAACAGCATTTTTTTTTTTTTAAATCGATAAGGACACTTTGGTTTAGAAAAGTTAGAAAATTTACACTAAAGCCACACAGCTAGTAAATAGCAGAAATGGATCTTAATAGCTCTTCAAAATGAGAAAGCATGCATCCTCTCTCTCTTTTTCTTTGAATATCTGCTCCATATGTCTAACCATCAGATTAGTAAAGTCCACAACAGAAATTTACAACACAATGACGTATAATGTCAACCTCATGACAGATAACCATGACAGGCCCAGGGATAATTTTAAAAACTTGAATCCACATAGGGCTGTGTATGCATGTACAAATATTTTATGTTTTGAGGGTACATTGGAAAGTAGAAAGTATAGTATTGAGTATAATATTATAGCATATTGATCGCCAAATTCATTTGCAAATAATTGAACGTAGTCCCATCAGGGGCAATTAAAACTTTTTCTAAACAACATGAGCTCAGAGACCATAAATGAAAATGGGATAATTAGTAATCCAAATCAGTGTCTATGCCACTTAGCAACTTGATTAGGTACCTTCATGATCCAAACAATAATTTCAATGACAAGAAAGCCTACCAAATTATAATAGACTTGTGAGCCTCTGTCTCGCAGGATTGAGATTTCATGAGCAAGTCTAATTTTATTGCTTCTGGAACTCTCACCTGCATATGTGATTTCATTTTCTTTGAAGGGAAAGAATGAGGTCTATCCTTTCCATCAAAAATACTATTCAGCATGGGTTTAAGAGATCATACTATGAAAGCTCTTACTATTAAGGGCTGAGGAGTCCTGATTTCTGCCCAAGGGACGTACATCCAAGGCATACTTTACTCTTGGGACAGCAAGGCATGGTCTCTGGTATGAGGCATTCCTGGATTTGATTCTTGGCTCTGTCATTTATTACTTGTGTGATCTTGAGTAAAAATCCTAATCACTCTGAGACCTAGTATTCTCATCTTTAAAATGGAGCTGAATATTTCTCTGAGTTACTGTTAATACATTGTTTATAAAACCGCTAGGTCAATATTCAACAAATGTTGATTTGCTTTGACTCTGTACTCTTGGCTGCTGAAATGTTTGTATTTGTATGTGTATGCTAGTGGACATATGTTTGCATGAATGTATCAGTGGGCAAATGGGCAGATGAGACATATCTGGACATTTTAGGTAATGTAATGGGAGCCATCGCCAAGATTCTATTTTCATCAAGACTAAGTATTCTTTTTTTGCCCCCCCCCATTTTGTTATTACTACTACTACTACTACTACTACTATTGTGATTTGGATGAAAATTTACAGAGCAAATTCACTTTTCATATATCAATTTATACACTTTCATACAATTCATACAATGTCTTATGACATTGACCACAATTTACCACAAGGCAACAGCTCCCCTCCCACTTCCTCCCCATATTTACCTCTTCCCTGTGTCCATCTCTCCATGCACTCCTGCCCCCTGAGTTATGTCCCTATGCATATACAACCCTTCTATTCTTCCATGATTGCTCTCTCCAAGGAATATTTCTACCAAGTGTAAATGTTCTGTCTTTTGTTTGGAAGCCACAGGTGTGGGTTCAGTTCAAAACCTGAAGGGCAGCTAGGGGCCATAGTCTCAGGGGGTCTACCAGGTTCTATCAGACCAGCAAATCTGATCTCCCACCCATTTTTTTTTTAAATGATTTTGAGTTTTGTTCCACATTGTTCTCCCACTCTATACAAGACCTCCTACACAGATCCTCCTCTGAGTGACTGACAGTGGTAGCCAGGGCACCATCTAGTTCTGGTCTCATAGTCGTATAGGCTGAGGATCGCATGGTGTACCAAGAACTAGGTATTTTTTGTAGACTTCAAGTGGAGAGGAAACCAGACCTTGTTTTGATGAAATTGACCCCATAAAATAAGCTATATTCCACCTCAAAAATGTATGAAATCTGAGAACAGGAGAGAAGTTCTAACTTAGATTTGGCTCTGGGCCTCCCCCTCAGCATTCTCATGGTACTCAGTGGAACTGAAAACAAAAACTTAGTTTTAGTAGAAATCTCTCTAAAACTTTGAGTATCATTAGCATTTCTTGGATAAACATGTAGCAAACTATAACACAGAAGGTCAAATGTAAACTACATTGTCTTCACTTATCCTTGGTGCCATTAGAGCTAAATTAGCAGCAGTGTCTGGTGGAGCAGCAACAAAGGCCAGGAGTCACTGGGGAGGTCACATACTCTTGAATAGTGGTTGGAGGTCTGTCAGGGGACTGCACTGTGGGTGGGAGTCTGTTTCCTAGCATTGTGATGGTGATAGCGCTTTTGGTGATAATGAGATTGATAGGAGGTGGCACTTGGGTCCTCAGGTTATTTCCAAACCTGGAAATTCTCAGCTAAAAGCTTCAGAAGCACCTAGCAAGAGGATTGGGGGAAAACAAAAAAACAAAAAACAACTGTCTACTCTTCTGGCTTTATTGGCTTTATACTAGCACACCAGCTTCATAATTTTCTGATAATTGAAGAAAAGATCCCTACTTTGTAGTATTACCAAGAATTTTGATATCTGGGTAGAGAAAAGGAGGAAAAGGAAAGAGAGAAATTTTGAAACCGAGTCAAGTAAAAACTATTTCCCCCACCCTGACACCTGGATGGGAATAGATAAGTAAACTAAATTATCCCAAACTATTTCCCCCACCCTGGCACCTGGATGGGAATAGATAAGTAAACTGAATTACCCCCAGCTATTTTCCCATCCTGGACAGATGAGTCTTCAGTTCCTTAAAGAGCTGAATGGAAAACATTCCTTCCTGCAGATGATAGACATGCTAAAAGTATTTAAGAAACAACTTGTAAATTAACTCTGGCCTGTGGACATGCTTGCAATAGGACAAAAGGAACAAAAGTTAATTGTGGACCCTCTCCCCTCTGCCCAGCCCCTATCAGCTGATAATGGGAAACTAGTGTGAACCATCTGCTATCTTCACCCATTTCAAGTTCACCCCCAAATTCCTCAACCTTTTGTGAATATGCACAACTTCCTCTCCTGAAACCTACAATAACTGTGTTTTGATGGCATCTTGGGGAGTTAAGATCTGGGTACTAAGCTACCCCTAACTCCTTGCACTGGTACTTTGCAATAAATAATTTTCTCTCCTCTCAATTTCTGTGTGTAAACTATTTTGGTCTGACTGCGCACAGGGCAGGGACCCGTGTTTGGTCCCATAACAATTTCACCTCACTTAAATCATTCTTTGTCTTTACTCAGAACACTTACATTGGGGATGTTGTTAGTTGGAATTGAGTCCATGGCAGTGGGTTTAGCTTGGTTTTAGCTTCTGGTTATGCTTTACTCCATTACAAAAACTTTCCTAGAGGAAGCAAGGGAGAATAACAAAGTATAGAGTCAATAAAATCTTCTATAATTTTATCCCAAAATCAGGATCTGAGCTACTCTTCTGTCAGTCATCTCACATGATCCCAATACCCCAAATCTCATGTTCTTTATTTTATAAGGTTAAGGAGAACTACTTCCTACAGGAGAACTGTTAAAGTTTCACTGACTTTATGTTGGGATTCATGTATCCCCCCTTTTTTTTTTCAGATAAGTATATCATGCCAGTGTTGCAAAGTAAATACTGTGATTATCTGTATGGGAATGAAAGTCAAGGAGTTGCAGGGCCCATTAAAGAAAGGGTTCAATATTTATGCAAGTCAGATACTATGTTAAGGGTTATGTATAGGATTTCAGTCCACTTTTTTTTCAACAACAATAAAGATAGAGCATAGAATATATCATCTAGATCATCACATTCCACATTTGTAGGACTCTTGGCATAACTATAAAGACATTTATTTAGTTAAATCAACATTGACTTATCCATGTTAAAAAGAAGAATAGCACAGATAATCTAAACATTTCTCTTTGCCTTCAAAATGCATTTGTTCATTTGCCTTTGGAATCAGATGACCTGCCCATGACATGTGTCTAGGAAATTACAAATAATTTTTAGTTCCAGAATAAACTACTTACAAGGTAAGGTGAAGCAGTGATAAATATTTATATATCTATATGTGTATATGTCCATATAGCTTTCTATCTATCTATTCATCTGGGAGTCCCTGGGTGGTACGGATGGTTAAGGATTTGACTGCTAATCAAAAAGTTGTTGGTTTGAATCCACCCAGGGGCATCTTGGAAGAAAACTCTGATGATCTGATTTCAAAAGATCAGTCACTGAAAACCCTATGGAGCATATTTCTATTCTGAAACACAAGGGATCACCATAACTCAGAATTCACTCCATAGAAACTGGTTTGTTGATGATTTTTTATCTATCTGTCTATTTATCTATTTATTTATCTATCAATATAATAGGCTTGTCTGAGATTTATTTTATTAAGCATTATTCAAAACACGTATAATTCATAGCAATGGTTGCTGATTGCAGCTGAATTTTTGTGTTTTAAATACTTGACTCCATTAAACCTGAATGCAATAACTTTGGTAGGACAAATGTAAATAGTTTAGCTAATTATATATACTATATGATATTAAGATAAGCTAAAATACTGAGTTATAAATATCTATTTTTCTAATACTATAAATCTCATCACTCATGATTTATTTCTTCTGGTTAAATATGGATCCCTTTTGGTCATTTTCTAGTAAATGTAAATCCACCCCTATAAGTTAGTCTATTTTCATCCATATATCAGATCCTGATTTTCTAGTCAGGAAAGAACAAAGTGTTTTAATTGAATTGGATGCCTGATAGGGACAAAGGGGTGTTGTCCCCATTAGTACAACTGAAAAGGGTCAATTCAACTATATGCTGGACATTGTGCCTGACCCCAGAGACACAGTGATAGATGAATTGTCCCTTTCCTTAACAAGTTTCCAAATAGCAGGGAGGACCAGCATGTGTACACATAGGGTAGAAGTATTAAGGTGGAGATCAAAGGGAGACAAAGGGAAGAAAGAGTGTATACAGAGAGCAAAGGGACTTAACGTGATGCCAAAGACACTTTTACCTAAGAAAACAAATTGTTTTTAGTGTGAAAACCATGTTTTATTCACCTTTGTTCCACCTTCAGGAATCCAATGTCTTTAAAATAATGAAAAGAACCAAACCACTGCTGTTGAGTCAATTATGACTCAAAAGGACCCCCATTTGGGTTTCTGAGGCAGTAAATCTTTACAGAAGTAGATTGCCCATCTTCCTTGTGCAGAGTGGCTGGTGGGTTTAAACTGCCAGCCTTCAGGTTAACAGCTAAATGCCTTGGGCACTGCACCACCATAGTCACTTAATAATTGATTACAAAATAATCTGAAATAATGTTACAATTTTCCTAAAAACCAGAGCTGAACAATTTTCTTAAAGCCAGAGCTGTGGGTTTTTTTGTCCCTGAAAATTGGGAAGTTTGAAATGTATGTGTTGTTTTAAGAGTATCTTAAAGGTCTCATGCCAGACATCCTAGACAACCACCGGGGTAAGAGGGTACGACTTGGTCATCCCTAATGAAGTGTTGCTTCCATAATCAGTAGAAACTATAAAAATTGAATGTACTGCCTTTATCCAAGAAATGCTTCAACCGTTCCCATAGTTATCGGTATATTCCTTATATTTTCTGCTTCTTAGTTCCTTAGCTCTGGTGGTGTAGTTGGTAAGGCATTTGACTGCTACTCAGAAGGCTGGTGGTTCAAACCCACCAGCTGCTCTGTGGGAAGAAGATGAGACAATCTACTTCCATAAAGATTTACAGCCTTGGAAACTCAATGAGGGTTGCTATGAGTTGGCATTGACTTGACAGCAGTGGGTTATGGCTGTGGGTTAGTTCCTTGGCTTATGCCTTTGTCTACATCTTGAATACATTTTTGTATCTTCTCAGCCTAAGTGAATTCTCCCTACATTTTAGAGCACTGTATATAAAATTTACTCTTCAATAAAATTGTCTTTAGCACTTCAGTGATCTCTTCCATCTTTGAGCCAAAAAAATACCTACTGCTTAAAATATCATTAAAAAGACAGAAAAAACAAAATGGACATCAGATGAGATTTCTTACTATGTAGCACACTATTCAAAATAGTTTATTCATTCATCATTCATTCATCAGTTTTCCAGGGCAATACATCTGCCCCAATATATTGCAAGGTTCCAAAGGAGCTAATTTTGAATCCTTTTTCTGCATAACTAATCTAAGGTCCAAAAACCAAATCCACTGCCATTGAGTTTATTCTGACTAATAGTAACCCCTATTGGGTTTCCAAGGCAGTAAATCTTTATAGAAGTATATTGTCCAGGTGGTACGTTTGAATCAGCAACCTTCTGGTTGGGAGACAAATGCCTTACCCAATCTATGGTAGGTGCCCAAAACATATTTATTAAATGAACAAAATAATCATATCATTTTTCATTTAAAAAATATAATGGAAACTCTGCTTCTGTATTTTAAAATATACTCTGAGAAAATGATATGATATCCATTTGAAATCTTTAACACTGAATTCTATGTATATTTTATGTTGAGCTATACTAAGTGAATTACTCTAAAACCATGATCACTTTACATGACTAGAATTCTTTATGGGCAAAAGAGTATGACAGGCCAGCTTGGGAATGATTCTTTACAAATAAACAGGCTACTGAACCTCAGGAGATGAAAAACCCTTAGGGACTACTGCTCTCTATATTTCTAGACCTAAAATACCTGAACTAAGAATAAAAGCCAAAGATTTATTTAAATCTTCTTCTTGTTGGCTTTGGTTCTTTAGATAATTAATCTATCTTACTCTTTAAGTGACAGGCAAGGAGAAAAAAGAGAATCATCTAGAGTGTTCAGGAGGGAGGAAGGAAGTTTCAGAGTGATGATGTTCATAGTGAGTGGTTATCAAAACATGTTCTAAAATCAGCTTCGATTATGTACATGCACTCCAGAGTTTCTGCATGTTAGAGAGCTGCTGAGTCACAGAAGTAGAGAAATGAGAGTATCTTTGATTCTTATATGAATTGTCTATTCACTTTACCTAAGTACCCTAATGACTAATCTATAGATTCATAATCACCAACTGTTAAAATACAAATTAGAACACTACAAATATATCTATGTAGACTTTTATAATACATAAAGTGTATTCACATTTATTGATTTATTTCATTTGCACAGTAATCATTTGAGGTTTTTTTTTTTCCCCCACCCAATTAAAATACAAAGGTCAGACAGACCTAATAATTGGTCAAATATTGCACTCATAAGTGTTACAGCTAGGGTGGAAACTAAATTTTATGACTCATGGCCCAGTGTTCTTTATACAAAATCTGCTTTAATGGCTTCCTTCTTTAGAAAGGGACAATCAAAATTTGACAACTAAGTCTTATTTGGAAAAAAAAAAAAATATATATATATATATATATATATATATATATATATATTCTAGACACAGCCTCTCACCACAAATTCCAAGTCAGCTTTTGAAAGATGGCTGATACGATTTGAAATGTGTTGTAAGGGTAAAATACATTCTGGATTTCAAAACTTTGTAAAATAAAATATCTCATTAAGATTCTTTGCATATCTATTTCATGTTGAAATAATATTTTGAACATATTGGGTTAAATTTAACTTGTTTTTAACTTTTTAAATGGGTTTCAAGAACATTTTAAATTACCCATGTGATTGCATTACATTTCTACTAGGCAGTGTGATCTAAATTCTACTGTTGTGAAATATTTTTACTAGTCATATGTTTGTAATTACTGTATGACACTTTGAAATGTTTTACAACACCTTTTTTATATTTTTTGAAATACACAAGACATGTCTAAGTGCAGTAGACTATTTTGGAGGGTTGTTAGACATACAACATAATGAAATTTTATCTCTAGCCTAGTGAAGCTTACTATGTAATTGATGACTAGATAGAAAAGATACTAGTTAACATTTTTATGTAGATTAAGATATAATATGTATAATATTTATTACTACACAAAAACATAATACAATTGATTGTAATAAGTGATTCAACATGCACATTATCCTGTAGTGAAATTCTTGAGTTCACATACAGTGGCAAGATAAGGAGACATAATTGTATTTCTGAGAAGGTTTTTCTTAAAAAGATGCTTCCAGAGATTGGCTTTACATGAATATGAATGATTTCTGGCACATAGGAAAAGGAGAGAGAGGTTCAGAAGAGAAGAAAAGAAAGAAGAAAATATGTTTCAGCTCTAGGAAGGAGTAACCCAAAGCAGTGACTCTCAGACTTCAGTGTGCCCAGGAATCATGTGAACATCTTCCTAAAGGCCGATCCTAATTCAATCAGTTTGGAGTAAGACCTAACTAGATCCCAAATGATGGTGATGCTGCTGGTCCACATACCACATTTTGAGTAGCAAGAACCTAAAATGCAGAAAAGTTTTGAGAATCAGGAACTACAGGAAGGAGAAAATTAATGGGCTTGAAGAGAGGGCAAAAGGATGTAGGACCCTAAAGTAAAACAAGAAACGTGGGCAGTATGGAAGAGATTTTACTTTTAAAGTGAATCCAGTAGGAATTTGGGACAATGTGGGTGAATTATGATGGAAGGACTGTGATGAAAATGGTCAGTGTGTCTGTGACACCCAGGACAGATTTTTGTTGTTGTCAGGTACTTCTGAGTTGGTTCCACTTATAACTATCCTGTGTAACAGAACAAAACACTGCCTGCTCCTGCACTGTCCTCACTACCATCGCTATGATTGAGCCCATTGTTGCAGCCACTCAGTCAGCATCATTCCAGCTCACTAAGGTCTTCCTCTTTTTCACTGATCCTCTACTTTTCCCTGAATGATCGATCTTCTTCAGAGATTGGTCCCGCCAGATAACACGTCCAAAGTACATGAAACAAAGTCTCACCAATGCCACTTCCAAATAGTATTTTGGCTGTACTTCTTCCAAGACAGATTCGTTTGTTCTTCTAGAAGTCCATGGTATATTAATATTCTTTGCCAAAACCATAATTCAAATGCATCAATTCTTGTTTGGTCTTCCCTTTTCCTTGTTTAGCTTTCACATGGATATTTAAAACACCATGGCTTAAGAGCACCTTAGTCCTCAAAGTGACATTTTTGCTTTTTAACACTTTCAAGAGGCCTTCTGTTGCAGATTTGAGCAATGCAATATGTCACTTGATTCCTTGACTGCTGTTTCCATGGGTGCTGGTGGTGGATACAAGTAAAATGAAATCTTAACAATTTCAATCTTTTCTGTTTATTATGATATTGCTTGTTAATCCAGTTATGATCATTTTTTATTTCCTTTTTGTTGAGGTGTAATTCACGCTGAAGACTGTAATCTTTGATTTTTATCAGTAAGTGCTTCAAGTTTTCAAAACAAGTAAGGTTGTGTCATTTGCATATCACACGTTGTTAATGAGTCTTCCTCTAATCCTGTGTACTTCTTCATATAGTCCAACTTCTCTGATTATTTACTCAGCATGCAGATTGAATAAATATGGTGAAGGAACACAACCCTGATGCACTCATTTTCTGATTTTAAACCATGCAATAATCCCTTGTTCTTTTGGAACTGCTGCCTCTTGGTCTATGTACAGTTTCCTCCTGAGCACAATTAAATGTTATGAAATTCCTATTCCTCACAATATTACCCATAATTTGTTATGATCTACACAGTGGAATGCCTTTCCAGTGGAATGTCTTCAATACCATAAAATAAACCAAACTCACTGTCATGGAGGCAATTCTGACTCATAGTGACCCCTACTGGGTTTCCAAGGCTATAAATCTTTACAGAAGTAGATTGCCCCATCTTTCTACCATGAACAACTGACCTTTTGGTTAGCAGCCAAATGCCTTAACCACTACACCACCAGAGCTCCTTCATAGTCAACACAACACTGATAAACATCTTTCTGATATATTTTGCTCTCAGCAAAGATCCACCTAGTATCTGCAGTGATATCCCTTGTCCTGTTCTGAATCTGGCTTTCATTGTGATGAACTGCTGGAACCATTTTTGAATTCTTTTCAGAAAAATTTTATGTGCATGTGATATTAATGAGATTGATCAATAATTTACATATTCTGTAGGATTACCTTTCTTTAGAATGGGCACAAATATGGATCTCTTTGTTTTTTGGTCAGGTAGCTGTCTTCTGAATTCCTTGGCATAAATGAATTAGCACTTCCAGTGCTATATCTGTTTGTTGAAACATCTTAGTGGGTATTCCATCTAGTCCTGGAGCCTGTACTTTGCCAATTCCTTCAGTGCAGCTGGGACTACCTTCAACATCATTGATTCTTGATTATATGTTATTTCCTGAAATGATTTAATGTAGATCAGTTCATTTTGCTACAGTGATTTTGTGCATTCCTTCCATCTTCTTCTGAGGTTTCCTTCATTGTTCAATATTATGCCCATAGACTCCTTCAGTATTGAAACTTTAGGATTGAATTTTTTCTTCAGTTCTTTCATCTTGAGAAATGCCAAATATGTTCTTGCCCAGGTCTATGCACATTTCATTATGAAAATTTACTTTCTCTTCTTGAACCACCCTCTGAAATCTTCTGTTCAGCTTTTTTACGTCATAATTTCTTCCATTCACTTTTGTTACTCTACTTTCAAGAGGAAGTTTCAGAGTCTTTTCTGACATCCACATTGGTCTTTTCTGTCTTCTTTAATGATCTTTTGCCTTCCTCATGTGTGATGTCCTTGATATCTTCCCACTAGTCTGGTCTTTAGTCATTAGTGTTCAGTGCATCAAGTCTGTTCTTGAGATGGTCTCTAAATATAGGTGGGATATAGTCAAGGTTGTATTTTTGCTCTCATGGACTTGTTTTAATTTCTTCAGCTTCAATTTAAATCTACATATAAACAACTGATGGTCTGTCTTCAATTGACCCTTGGATTCCTTCTAACTGATGTTATTGAGCTTTTCCATTGTCTTTTTCCACAGATATAGTCAATTTAAGCATAGGTACTGAAACAAGGC
>NW_006921845.1:747144-758543 GCF_000298275.1 Orycteropus afer afer | reverse complement strand
AAAAAAAAAAAAAAAGAGAGAGAGAGAGTATTAATCTTCTTGGACATTCCTCTGATATATCTCTCTATGTGTACTCTGTGGCTAGACTATATCTGTGCATTTTAATTGGAGATGGTTGAAGGGAAAGGAAATTGCAATAACAATCAAAAAGGGCAATTGGATACCCTTTTTACTGCACATGAATTCCCTTTCTTCATCCCTGTGGATGGAAGAAGAGAAGATGCAAAAGACGTGTTCTGTGGAAAAACCTGCTCAAGGAACAGCTGTTCAGTATCAGAAAGCTCCTTTTTGTTTAACTGAGTAAGGGACTTGGAAAGCTCCTTTTTGTTTAACTGAGTAGGGGACTTGGAAAATCAGGAGGAAGTATCTATATATTTGGGAATTCAAGTGACCAAAGAAAGTGTGGTTGGCTTAAGATGGCAGTAATAGATTGGGACTAAGAAGACAAAAGCAGCTTCTTGAGTATCCTGAGACAGACATAGATCCTGGTTTGGCAGGTTGAGAAAATACTAAACCAGGTTTTTGAGCAGGAATCTTGATAGTTTTTAAGCAAATGTGATAATCTAGAAAGGGCTCTATGTGCAGCCCAACACCACACAAAAAACAATCAGTTACTTCAGAAATAAGACTTTGATTGCATCCAGGATAGGTGATTCTGAGAAGTATGCCATATTTCCCTCCTCTCTGAGGAGAGGTATGGGTGGAAGACAGGAAGGGCTCTGTGGGGACCCCCAACTAAAATTGTATGTATCTGAGTTGTTGGCATTGCCAAAAGTGACCACAGTAGTAATAGGCTGCCTAGAGTTTCCTTCTGAGGACATTCAATGGCTTAGATGGGAGAGGTAGACTTAGCCCAGAGAACAGCCAGAGATTCAGAAGGCAGAATCAATTTTGAGAAGTCTACTGTTTTGCTATCATTCAGCTTCTTTGAAGAATTGTAAGAATAAGCTCCTACTTAGATATCAACTACTGTTTAGGTTAAGATAACAGAAAAAATTCCCAAACAAAAACATAATTTTCTTAATTGTGTTTTGAGTTACATTAGAGCTGCACTACACTTTGGGAAAGAAGGGGGCTTCATTATCAAATAAATTGTGGAAATATTGTATGCTATGTAATCCTCTAGAAAATTCTGAGATATACTTCAATTAAGAAACCTGCCTATGTAACTTAGCATTTCTGAATATGACCTGTGTGACCCTGGCATACTTTTTTCCAGTAACAGCTATTAACATTTCCTGACAAGAAGGCACAGCTTTTGTGCCAAGAGGAAAAGGGACCCTGGATTTTGTGTTTTCATAGCTAGAAAAATCTGAGCTGTGGGGAACTGGAGACAAGCTAAAATTCTTCTTGACTAATTTGACTCTTTTCCTTTCATCTCTACAGATTTCTGAGAGGAAAGTGGGTATGAAAAACCATTCTACTGTGACTAAGTTTCTACTTTTAGGATTAACTGACCAGTCAGAGCTTCAACTGCCCCTCTTCTGCCTTTTCTTAGGGATCTACATGGTTACCATGGTGGGAAACCTAGGCATGATTTCAATAATTGGATTGAATTCTAAACTTCACACACCCATGTACTATCTTCTCAGTAGTCTGTCTTTTTTAGATGTCTGTTATTCTTCTGTCATCACTCCCAAAATGTTGGCAGGGTTTTTATACAAAGATAAAGCTATTTCCTATTCTGGATGCATGGCTCAGTTGTTTTTTTTCTGTATATTTGTCATTTCAGAATGCTACATGTTGGCAGCAATGGCCTATGATAGCTATGTTGCAATCTGTAAGCCACTGCTCTATAATGCCATCATGTCCTCTCTGGTCTGCTGTCTGCTAGTGGCTGGTGTTTTCTCAGTAGGTTTGATAGATGCTGTGATTCATGTAGGTTGTATATTAAGGTTGTCTTTCTGTGACTCAAACATCATTAGCCATTATTTCTGTGACATTGTCCCTCTTATTAAACTTTCCTGTTCAAGCACTTATATTGATGAACTTTTGATTTTTGTCATTGGTGGATTTAACATGGTGGCCACCAGCCTGATGATCATTATTTCATATGCTTTCATCCTCTCCGGTATCTTCCACATCCACTCTAAAGAGGGCAGGTCCAAAGCCTTTAGCACCTGCAGTTCCCACCTGACAGCTGTTCTTCTATTTTATGGCTCCCTCATGTCTATGTATCTGAAACCTGCTACTGACAGTTCCCTCACCCAGGAGAAAGCATCTTCAGTATTTTATACTACCGTGATTCCCATGTTAAATCCCTTGATATATAGTCTGAGGAATAAGGAAGTAAAAAATGTATTGATAAAACTCTTAAAAAGAAAAGTATCTCATAATGAATGTGCTCCTTATTAAAGTTTATTTATACATTTATAATTGCTATTTTTGTATTAATAATAATATGTTTGTATGGAAGTGTTTAGACTCTGCCTCTTTAAAAGTAATTTGAAGTGAGTTTTTTGTGTTTATGCATATATGTTTCTATAGACAACCCTTTCTGTTGAATCAATAGTGACTCATGGTGATCTCATGTGCTTCAGTGTAGAACTGTGTGCCATAGAGTTTTCAGTGGCTGTATTGTACTCTTACAGAAGCAGATAGCCAGGTCTTTCTTCTGTGGCAGTGCTATGTGGATTAGAACCACCGACTTTTAATTTAATAGTCAAGCACCACCCAGGAGCTTATAAATATGTGTGTGTATGTATGTATATATATATATATATATATATATATATCTCCACACATAATAAGATTAATAAAATAAAAAACAAGTATGAGATGAGAAGTAAAAAAATACATAAAATTTAAAGTTTAATAACATTGCTAAGATTGAATATCAAATTTTGTGATTAGTTTCATAGCTCTAGGGGGGGGAAAAAACAACTCACTGCCATCAAGTCCATTCCAAATCATAGCTACCCCCTTTGGATTTCCAAGGCCGTGAATCTTCACAGAAGCAGATTGCCCAGTCTTCCTTCTGTGGAATGACTGGGGGTTTGAACCTTAACCTAGCTAGCAGTCAAATGCCTTAGGCATTATGCCATCAGAGCTCCAAAATCTTTATGGAAGTAGATTGCTCAATCTTCCTTTCTCAGAGTGACTGCTGGATTTTAACTGCCAACCTTCTGGTTAGCAGTCAAATGTCTTAGCCACTATGCCACCAGCAATACCACACTATAATCATGATGTACCATAATAATATCAAAAAATAAATCACACCAAATTCTTTTCTTGAAACAAGGTCTTTGCTCTTATTTATCTCATTAAAAAAGATATATATCTTATGGAAATTTGAATAAATAATAATGAGTGGTGTGATGGAAATCACACAATAATTTTACCTAAAATGAGGAAGAATTTTTCTTATTATTTCTTCTAAAGGGCTCATTAAATACCACTGGTATATTACAGCAGAAGTCAATGAAGAAGATTCAGCAACGTGATAAGCAAATATGGTCCTAATGTTTGGTATCTGGTGATCCAAGGATAAAATGTAGAATATCTAGATGAGGAAATGATGTTTAGATAAGCATATCTAAATATCGATGTCTTTCAGTTTAAATATTGTTATGAATTGAATTCTGCCCCCCCCCCAAATGTGTGTTATTAATCTTATGCTCTACACTTTTGCTTATAATCTCATTTGGGAATGGGTTGTTTTTATTATATTAATGACACAGATTAGTGAAGGGTGTATCATGAGTCAATTGCTTTTGAAATATAAAAGAGATCACACAAGCAAGTTAGCAGGCGGAGATGTGGGGAGATTTATACCAAGCCACGTGGAAATCTCCAAGGAACTTGGAAATAGAAGCTGAAGAAACAAGGACTTTTCCGCAGAGCTGACAGAGATAGAAAGCTTTCTTTAAAGCCCAAACCCACTGTCACTGTCATTGAGTCAGTTCTGACTCATAGTGACCCTATGGGACAAAGTAGAACTGCTCCATGGAGTTTCCAAGGCTGTAAATCTTTATGGAAGCAGATAGCTTCATTTTTCTCCAGCAGAGTGGCTGGGGGGTTCCAACCACTAACATTTTGGTTAGCAGCCCAATCCTTTAACTGCAGCAACACCAGAGTTCCTAAAGCCACATTTTGAATTTGGAATTTTAGCCTCCTTAAGTGTGAGAAAGCAGCTCTGGTAGCGTAATGCCTAAGGCATTTGACTGCTAACCAGAAGTCTGGTGGTTCAAACTCACCAGCCACTCCTCGGAAGGAAGATTGGGCAATCTACTTCTGTAGTGATACCACCTCGGAAACCCAAGGAGAAGTCACTATGATTTGGATCCAAATTGACAGCAGTGAGTTTGGTTTTTAGAAGTGTGAGAAAATAAATTTGTGTTTGTTAAAATCATCCACGTGTAGTGTTTCTGTTATAGCAGCACTAGATAACTAAGACAACTAGTATATGGGAAGTATTTTACAACTTTTTACATGTTTCTTTAGAGTTGATCTTTTCTTTGTAAGTTACAAACTATATGTCTTTATTTTTCTCTAAATAATATGTTTTACATTAAATATAATGAAAAAATATATAATTTTCAAGAATAAACTCTTGTACAATCAGCCAATATAATTCTTTTATGGGGAATGTTATGTGTTAGTTCATTTATTTAGTATATGCTTATCATCACACTATGTGCCAAGCACTGTTCTAGGTGCTGTAATGCTATGAATATAATAGACAAGATTCCTGCTTACTTTTGGAGGTCAGAGCAGCAGGTAATATGGAACATGATAATTACAGATAGAGATAAGTGCCTTAAAGAAAAAAAAATGAGATAAATAATGGTACGTTGGTTAAGGACTACTTTCAATAGAATGTTTTGAAGCAAAGTACAAGAGATGAATCTTGAAGGAATAGAAGAGTACATTTACATAGAAACAGAAGAGCAGAAACAAGTACATAAGTACCAAGGCTAGAATGAACTTGACTTTATTCAAGAAATAGAGAAAGCAGTAAGGCTGAAGCATTATGAAAGAGGAGGAAATGGTGTAAAAGGAGGTTGGATAGGCACACAAATGCCAAATCATGTAAGAGTTGAATTTTATTCTAAGTACCAATTCTAAGTACAAAAATGCTATTGCTATGTTTAAACAGGGAGCTCTGGTAGCATAGTGCCTAAAGAACTTGACTGCTAACCAGAAGGCTGGTGGTTCAAACCCACCAGCCACTCCTTGGAAGAAAGATGGGGCAATCTACTTCTGTAGTGATACTGCCTCTGAAACCCAAGGAGGGGTCACTATGAGTTGGGTCCGAATTGACGGCGCATAACAACAACAACAGCAACATGTTTAAACAATAAATTGATGTAGTCTGTTTTACTTTTTAACAAATTCTCTGTTTATTGATTAAAAATTAGATGTGTGTGTGTTTTGGGATATTTGGGTTGAGAAAGAAGTACATATTGGCCATCTAAATATTCTCTGATTCAAAGACAAGTCTTAAAGAAAATTAAAAACTCATAGGGCTAAAAAAAAAAAAAAAAAAAAAAAAGCAAACTCACTGCCATCAAATAGATTCTGACTCTATGGGACATAGTAAAACAGTGTTAAGAAGAAAATTTTTAGTACTAAATGTTTACATTTCAAAAGAAGAAAAATCTGAAATTCAAGTTCCTACTCAATAAACAGAAAAAAGATGAGCAAAATATACACAATCAAGATGAAGTAGACAACTTGAGTAGTCTTATAACCATTAAAAAATGTAATTTGCAATTTAAAAATCTCTCCCCTCTCCAAAAAATCTCTAGACCAAATGGTTTCATTGGTGAACACCACCAAATATTTAAAGAATTAAGACAAGTTTTACACAATCCCTTTCACAGAACACAAGACAAAAGAATACTTCCCAACTCATTTTTCAAGATCAGCATTACCCTCATACCAACACCAGACAAAAACAGTACAAAAAAGAAAACAAAAGTAGATATAAATATCACTCATGAACTTAAAAATAGAAGTCTTCGAAAACATATCAAATTGAATTCAATAATATATATTTATATTATTAAATAAACCCTTTTTAATACAGTAAGAATCCAACTTATAAATGTAGAAGGAATACAGAATTATAAAATCATCATTTTGCAATCATTACAATAATAATTGATTTGTACAAAAATTATTAATGGATTATAAACCTAGTAGGTGAAATATTTCTTAGTTCAATGTGTCTCCTCAGAAGATTCTTTAACAAAGGTAAAATAGTAACTTTGCAGTGGAGAAACTTGGTCATCCTCACTTTAATCAAATGATCAAATTAACATCACTGATGTTGTTTGTTGTTAGGTGCTTTTGAGTAAGTTTTGCTGCATAGTGACCTTGTAAAACAGAATGAAACACCACACTATCCTTCCTGTGGTGGTTATATTTATGTGTCAACTTGGCTGGGCCTAGTTGAGTGGATGGGCACCTGGTGATAGTTATCTCCCATGATGAGACTGGCTATCAACTCCATGGTGGGATCTACCACAAGCAGCTGAGTAGCTGCCTTTGGGATATGGTCTGGTTCCTGTATATAAGCAGAAGCCTTGGGGATAGTATCTAGCTTATGGCACACTTGAACCCTGCATGTAGCTGAGTCATTGTTCAGCAGCCTGCCATGCTCTACTGACCTGGGGACTTACAATGAACTTGAATTAATGGCCTGCTGTGTGGTTTGGTAACATTGGGACTGTGCCTTTTTACTTGTCAACCTTGGGCTTGGTAGCCTCAGCAGCCAGCAGCTGTCTGAGTGAAGAAAAGCCTGTAGCTTCATTGAGCTAGTTGCTGAAGGCAGTGCTGAAGCCCAAGACTGAGGGGCTTTCATCCAGCCCCTAGAGCCTGGCACTTTGAACTTGGACTTAAAACCTCTGAACTGTAAGAGAATAAACTCCTGTTTGTTAAGGCCATCCCATTTGTGGTATATTCTTGTTAGAGTGGCATTAGATAACCAGAACACTTCCAATCATTGCTGTGTTTGAGCCCAACACCAGGACACTCAAGCAGAAAAAATTTCCACAATAAACAGAATAAAAAATTGAAAGATAAAAAATGGCTCGAATTCAACAAAATACATCAAGACACACAAACTATAAGATAAGAATGAACAATTAAGGGCAAAACATGAAGAAGAGGAAATCTCTTCTATGCAGGCTGAAGTTATGTAAATAATTGATAATTTTCAGACTGTGGTGCTAAATATGTTTAAAGAAAGCAAAAAACACATAGAAAACAAATTAACAGAGTTCAGGAAGCAAATGGAGAAATAAAATGAAAGACTTAACAAGGGAATTGAAAACTTAAAAAATAAAACAAAGAGACTTCTAAAGCTGAAGAATGAAACATCTGAATTTAAAAAAAAAAAAAAAAAGCAAGAGAAGCACTCAATAATAGAGTCAAACAGACAAAAAAAGACGGGATAAGTGAACTAGAAGACAAAATAACTGAATTTACCAAATCTCAAGAGAAAAGAACAGAAAAAAAAGAACAAATCCAAAAGGAAATGTGGCCTTCAATTAAGAAGTATAATATTAGAATTATTAGAATCCCAGAGCAGCATGATAAAAATAAAGGTACAGAGATAATCAGTTTCCCAGATCTGAGCAAAGAACCAAGCCTGAAAATATAGGAAGCTACAAGAACCCCAATCAGAAGATACACAAGAAGATCAACTCCTTGCCATATCCTTATAAAATTCTTGAAAGCCACAAGCAAAGAGAGAACTTTGAAAGCAGTGAAGTAAAACACAATTTAACATACCAAGGATCTTTCATAAGAATCAGTGTGGAGATCTCCCCAGAAACTCTAGAGACCAGAAGAATACAGAGTGACGTATATAAATTGTTTAACCAAAATAATTGTCAGCCAAGAATTCTTTACCCAGAAAAGTTGTTGTTTAAAAATTTAGCAGGAGAGGGAGGTGATCAAGACATTTCCAAACAAATAGAAGTTCTGAGAATTTGCCATTACTAGACAAACTTTGGGAATATTACTCATAGAAGGACTCCAAATAGAAAAGAAAGTGCACTAAGAAATAAGTAACTAAACCTAATGAATATAGCTTGTATCTTGATGTTAATGGAGACACACCAATGGAAATGGGGGAGGAAGAAGCATATCAGGAATATTAAGACTGTACATTAACAGTTATTCATATGTTAGACATTATAGTATTGTTAGTTATGTAATGTAACATATGTGGTAACCACTAAGAAATCACCAAGAAGCAACATTCAAAAGAAGGAAGTTAACAAAACAATGTATCACAAGAAAGCACCTAAACACAAACAAAAACAGAAAAATAAATATAATAAAACAAAGAAGTTATGAAACACCCAAAAACCCAACAGCAAAATGAGTGAGGTAAACACTTCATTGCCAGTAATAAGGTTAAATGTAAATCACTTAAACTCCCCATTGAAAAGGCAGAGAGTGACAGAATGGATAAAAACAAACAAACAACAACAATAACAAAACATGATCCATCCTTTTCTGTCTACAAAAAACAAAACAAAACAAAACAAAACAAAAAACCCATAAAAAATGAACTCCTTAGACACAGAGCACAAACAGAATGAAAATAAACTAGGAACTCTGGTGGCATAGTGTCTATGGCATTTGACTGCTAACCAGAAGGCTGGTGGTTCAAGCCCACCAGCCACTCCTTACAGGTTGTTAATGAGTGTTCCTCCAATCCTGATGCCACATTCTTCTTCATATAGTCCAGCTTCTCCGATTACTTGTTGAGCATAAAGATTGAATAAGTATGATGAAAGGATATAACCTTGATGCACTCTCTCCCTGATTTTAAACCATGCTGTATCCCCTTGCTCTGTTTGAACAACAGTCTCCTGGTCTATGTAAAGGTGCCTGATGAGCACAATCAAGTGTTCTGGAATTCCCATTCTTCTCAATGTTATCCATAATTTGTTATGATCTACCCAATCAAAAGCCTTGGCATAGTCAATAAAACACAAGTAAACATCTTTCTGGTATTCTTTGCTTTCAGCCAAGATCCATCTGATATCAGCAATGATATCCCTTATTCCACATTCTCCTCTGAATCCAGCTTGCATTTCTGGAAGTTCTCTGTCAGTATACTGCTGCAACCATTTTTGAATTATCTTCAGCAAGATTTTACTTGCGTGTGACATTAATGATATTGTTCAATAATTTCCACATTCTGTGTGATCACTGAGTGAGAGTCCCCACCCACTCCTGTACCACCTGATCAAGGACAGATGGTGGTTAACAGCAGCAAGCCTGCCCTCAACTACTCTAAATGAACAGCAAACAGAGAACTGTGTGCATACTTCCATTCTCTGTCATATCTATCAGGAAACAAATGATGAAAACCTAAGTACTGCCAAATTACTGAATAGAGTAACATTCACCATGTTTGAGCAGATAAATTAAAACAAAAATTACAACAACAACAAAACACTTCTAAGAGAAACACATCAACATACAATCATCAATTAAATAGAATTACAACAACATTTCAGTGTGTTAGAGACAACAGACAACTTCAGTTTACACAAAGAAACACGACAGAGTCCCTTAAAAAAGTGACCAAAATACAGAGCCAGAAAACATTCCAAAGGAAGAAATGGCATTGGAACAATCTGATAAAAATTCAAAAGAATTATATGTAAGTACTCTCAATGGATTGACAGGAAGAAGAAGGAAAACATAAATAAAACTCTAGAGGAATACAGAAAAATAATACAAGAACAACCTGACAACATAAATGAAAAATTAGAAGCCACACAAAATCAACAAATAGAAATCCAGAAGATTAACATCAAGATTTCAGAAATAGGTAATGCACTGAGAGGGAAAAGGAAGTAGAATTAAATAAATAGAAAGCAGAATTAGTGAGATTAAAGACAAATCTTTCAATACCCATTAGAGGAACAACCAGAAAAAAGAATGGAAAAAATTACAAAAGCCTAAGCATTATGTGAGATACAATCAAGAGGAATAATTTATGTGTGATCAGAGTACCAAAACAGGAAGAGATGAAAAGAAAAAACCACAGTGAAAATTGTCAAAGATTTGGTAGAAAAAAATTTCCTGTGAAAGACAAGAAGATATGCATTCAAGAATCTTGTTATATCACAAACATGAAGAAATGTTATTGAATGTACCTGATAAGAAATTCAAAAGAATTTTATGTAGATATCGTCAGCTAATTGTGAGAAAAATCAAAAACATCACAGACAAAATCAAGGGAAACACAAACAAAACTCAAGAAGAATTAAAATAAATAATACAATAAAAAAACTGACAAAAAATTAGGAACCATATGAAAACAACAAAGAAAAACCAGAACATTAATAACCAATAGGAAATTCAAAAGAAGTATATTTAGGTACCTTCAACAGTTGAGGTTCACTCAGTAAAAAATTGAAAAGTTATCATTGGTCAAGAAAGATTATGTATTTTTATATGCTTTTTAGTTATATATATATATTTGCAATGACCATGCATTAATTTTATAGTTAGCAAAAAAAAAAAATTGAAAAAAAAGGAAGAAAAGTAAGCCTTATTTTGAAAATTTACAGAAGCATTAAATAAGAGGATCTAGAAATTGCAGGGAGGGCAGGAATGGTTGCTTTGATGAAACAGGGGAGGAATAAAATTGATGAGAGAGGTTAGATCAGTGAATTTGTATTTCTGGCAGGAGAGGACTCATATCCTGAGAATTTGGCAGGCAAAAGTTTCAACCCTGAATAATCCTGGGAATAACCTTCTAACAACTACAGGCAGGACTGCCTTAACCTATTTGGTCCTGGCTTTAGCTGGTCCCAACATAAGTTGCAGTTGCAGACTCTGAGGATGAAGGGATTTCTGAGACCTCACTTATGTTTACAAATTTAGGTGTTAAAATAGCTCTGGTCTTTTCCCCATATGAGATATGATTGGGTTGAATTACCAGACAATAAGTTTGAACAAGGAAATAGCTTTGGATGACCTTTTACTTAGAACACAACATTTCTTTCAAAGTACATCATTAGCAACTAATTAGAAGGAAAGGGGAGGTAATTATGGTTCTTGTAAGAAAGATGATGCCCCAAGAAAAATATGATGGGTGAAATATATGATTTAGGGCAAAATAAATATTTTCCTGACCACATCTTTAATTAATGATCTCATCTATTTATCTTCAACCGTGTGTATGTGAAGAAGTATTTTATGTTGTCATAAAGTTCAGAGAAAATTTATTGGAAGATAAAAAAATGGAGGAGAAGATGGCGGACTAGGCAGAAGGATTGCACAGACCCTCTTCAACAAAGAAAAGGGAAACCAATTAACACAGACACAGAAGATAATCGTGGACCCCTGAGACTTGAAGGGAAGGATACAGAATTGGGCTAAACCCCAATTAGCAGAAGAATTTGCGTGAAAATACCAAA
>NW_006921845.1:723060-739539 GCF_000298275.1 Orycteropus afer afer | reverse complement strand
ATTTTGGTCAATGACATGAGACAAAGTATATGTGAACTGCTGTATGAAAAGTGAATTTACTCTGTAAATCTTCACCCAAATCAAAATAAAATTAAAAGAAAAAAAATGGAGGAGAATAAAATGGAGAGAAAGATGGGTTGCCATTAAAGATGCTAATTAACTTTCAAGTAACAATTACCATTAAATTACTCTATCCTTCTTCCTCCTATCCCAAACACTTCATTGGTCTAAAATATAATGATTTTACATTAACTTATTTTATAAAAACAAAATAAGCTATGTGCAAAATTTAAAAAATTTTAAAAGATGGAGGAAATGGGAAAGGGAAACTGAGTCAGCAAGTGCTCTTCTTATTTCTTTAGTGCATTCTCCCATACTCACTACAAAAGAACTGGAATTATCTTTGAAAATATTTTTGATTTCCAGATACCATGGAATAAAAATGGGCAAAACATCGAATGATGCAGGAAACATCAAAAGAAAATGAAAGAAATACATATTCGCTGCACCAAAAAAACTACTCAATGTTCAACCATTTCAGGAAGTAGAATATGATTGAGAACTGATGGTATTGAAGGAAAAAGTCCAAGCTGCACTGAGGGAACTGGAAAAAAACCAAGCTGCAGAATTTCACAGCATATCCATTGAATGTTTCGAAAAACAGATGCAATGCTTCAAGTCCTAACTTCTTTATGACGAGGAATGTGAAAGACAACCACCTGACCAAAGGACTGGAAGAGATTCATATCTGTGCCCATTCCAAAGAAAGGTGATCTAAAAGAATGTGGAAATTATCAAACAATATCATTAATATTATATGTAAGTAAAATTTTGCTGAACTTAATTAAAAAATGGTTGCAGCAGTTCATAAACAGAACTGCCAGAAATTCAAACTAGACTGAGAAGAGGATATGGAAGGATGGACATCACTGGTGATGTCAGGTGGATCTTGGCTGAAAGCAGAGAACACCAGAAAGATGACTACCTGTGTGTTATTGACTCTGCAAAAGCACACAAGTGTGTGTATCATAAAATATCATGTAACATTGCAAAGAATAGGAATTCTAGAACACTTAATTGTACTCATGAGGAACCTGTATATACATCAAGAGGCAGTTGTTCAAACAGAACAAAGGGATACTACATGATTTAAAATCAGGAAAGTTGTGTCGGGGTTATATCTTTTCACCACACTTATTCAATCTGTATGCTGAGCAAATAATTCAAGAAGCTGGAGTATATGAAGAAGATGAAGCATCACGATTAGAGGAAGGGTTATTAACAACTTGTGATATGCAGATGCACAAACCTGCTTGCTGAAAGTGAGAAGAAACACTTGAAGTATGTACCAATGAAGATCATAGACTACAGCCTTCAGTATGGATTACACCTGAACATAAAGAAAATAAAAATAGTCACAACTAGACCATTAAGCAACATCATGACAAATGGAAAAAAGATTGAAGTTGTCAGGAATATTATTTTACTTGATTTACAATCAACATCTATGGAAGCTGCAGTCAAGAAATCAAACAATATATGGCACTGGGAAAATTTGCTGCAAAAGACCTCTTTGGTGTGTTAAAGAACAAAGATGTCACTTTGAAGACTAAGGTGAGCCTTCCCCAAGACATGATATTTTCAATAGCCTCATTTGCATATGATTGCTGGAATCCACAGAAGAATTGACGTATTTGAATTGTGGTACTGACAAGAATATTGAAGGTACCAGGGACTGCTAGAACAAACAAATCTGTCTTGTTGGAAGTATAGCTGGAATGCTCCTTAGAAGTGAGAATGGCCAGATTTTGTCTCTCGTATTTGGTCATGTTGTCAGAAGGGATTAGTTCCTGGAGGAGGAAATCATGCTGGGCAAAAGAGGGAAGACTCTTCATGAGATGGATTGACACAGTAGCTGTAATGATGGGCTCAATATGGCAATGATGGTGAGGATGGTGTAAGATTGAGCAGTATTTTTCTCTGTTGTACACATAGTGTTGCTATGAGTCAAAACTGACTTGACTGGCCTGTCTTGGTCCTCTAGAGCTGCTATAATGGAAATATCTCAAGTAGATGGCTTTAACAAAGAGGAATTCATTGTTTTACAGTTTAGGAGGCTAAAAATCCAAATTCAGAGTGTCAGATCTAGGGGTGTGTGAATGCTCCTTGACCTTTGTCTTCAGCTGTGCTTCTTGTTCCAGGCCCACCAGAGCAGGAAGTCTCTCCTACTCATGTAGATACTGGCTGCTAAGGCTGATGAACCTAAGGTTGGCAGGTAAAATGGCACAATCCCAAGATCAATAGGCAACATGGCATGTTCAAGTCCAGGAACAATCCCAAAATCAACAGACAACATGGCGGCCCATTGGTTTAAGTCTAGGTACTGGAGACGAAGACTCCAAAAAGCTAGAGAACTTCCTCAAAGCCTCTTCATATACACTGAAGAAGGCCACACCTCAAAGGCAACTACTTAGCTGCTCACCGCATGGAGATGAATACAATCTCATCATAAGGAATAACTACATCCAATTGCCAAGCCACTCAAAACCACAGCTCAGCCAAGTTGATATACAACCTTAACTACCACAAGCACTTAACAACAATAACAGCAAATGGAATAAAATGTTATGTTTAATAATGTAGTTATTTAAATAAAACTTTATGACTTACAATAGATAATTTAGAATTTTTTTATAATGAATTTCTCTTTAGATTAGAATTCAAATGGAATTGAGATAATATTGCAAATGTTTGATATTTAAAAGTTCTGAAAAAGAACTTAAATTTATGTTATTAGAATAATTTCTATTGATCTTTCTTCATGGTATCTGATTCTTTCTTCTGCCATCTCCATTCTACTGCTAACCTTTTATAGTGACTGTTTTCATTTTGCTTTTCAGTTCTAGAGTTTCCATTCTGCTTTTCTTAATATTTCTGGTTCTAGGAGAGCAAGGAGGTAATGTAGTGCCTAAGGCATTCAACTGTTAACCAGAGGCTTGGTAGTTTAAACCTACCAGCCACTCTGTGGAAAGAAGACGGGACAGTCTATTTCCCTAAAGGTTTACCACCTTGAAAACCAAATGGGGGTTGCTACAAGTCAGAATCCACCAGATGACGTGGGTTTGGTTTGGTCTGAGAGACCCTTCTGCTCATTCATTATCACATTTTACTTTAAGCTATTTTTTAAAGCTAAAATAGCATATTTGTTATATTTATAGGATCTCTTCTAAAAATAAAAGTATAAAAAAAAACCCAAACTCACCGCTGTCTAGTCGGATCCAACTCATAGTGTCTGTAGATTGCCCCATCTTACTTCCAAGGAGTGGCTGGTGCATTTTAACTGCCAGCCTTCTGGTTAGCAGTCAAATGCCTTAGATACTATGCCACCAGAGCTCCTGATCTCTTCTAAAGTTGCTTTTAATTTCAACATTTAAGTCATCTGTGTATCAGTTTTCATTGATTTCATTTTCTCTTAACAGTAGGTCACATTTTTCACATGTCTAAGGCATTTTTGACTGCTAACCAAAAGACTGGCAGTTCAAATCCACCAGCCACTCCTCAGAAGGAAGACTGAGCAATCTACTTCCATAGAGATACCGCCTCAGAAACCCAAGGAGGGGTTGCTATGAGTCAGAATTGACTGGAAGGCAGTGAGGGTTTTTTTTTTTTTTTTTTTGGTTTGAGTGAGTTTTGATTATACAGTTGTTATGTATCCTATGGGGAGCTCTGTTAACATAGTGCCTAAGGCACTTGACTGCTAACCAGAAGGCTGGCAGTACAAACCCACCAGCCACTCCTTGGAAGGAAGGTTTCCCACTCTACTTCTGTAATGATGCAGCCTCGGAAACCCAAGGAGGGGTTGCTATGAGTCAGGATCGACTCAATGGCAGTGAGTGTGTATTCTATGATGGTAAATTGTAGAGACTCTGAATTTATCTTTCTCTAAAGAGTGTTTATTTCTGTTCCATTTGAAAGATAATTACAGACTGAATAAAGACTAAGGAATTGCTCCAGTGGAGATTTGTTTTTATGTATTTTATGGGGGCTTTGTTTGATTTTGCCTTTATTCTTTGAGTAATATCTTAGTCGTGGAACATAGCTATTACTTCTCAAGTATGACCCGTCTTGGGTGTCAATGAAAAGTCCAAAGTGTTTGTTAAGTCCTCAAACTTGAGGGAATTCAGTCTTCAAATTTTCCTTTGTCATTGGCAATAACTGAGATCTCTTGTCAGTTTCTAAGTTTTCTAGACTTTCCTTTTTCTAGGCTTTTTGGAGTATCCCTAAAGCAGCCCTGATGGTTTGGTGGTTAACTGCTTGGCTTCAATTTGAATGGAATTGCTCTGTGGGAGAAAGATTTGGCAATCTGCTTTTGTAAACATTTACAGCCTTGCAAACCCTATAGGGCAGTTCTACTCTGTCCTTTGGGGTTTCTGTGAGTCAGAACTGACTTGATGGCACTGAGTTATTGGTTTTGGAGTATCCTCTGTGTATTCATATTTTAGAAATCAGACAACGTTTTGAGGGAAATTTATATGAATTGACCATGCATTCAGAGAGTTCAGGTAGGACTAACGTAGCCAGTTATACTTGTAGCCCTTCTTGAGACCAGGTTGCCTAGCAGCTGGTTGAATGAAAGGCTCTTAGAGACTGAGGATAAAGCCTTGCAATTGTGTAGGGCATGGAGGAAGGATTAAGAGCCCACATGAAGCTGGGACTGAGGAAGAGCTACATTTCCAGAAAAAGGTAAACTAGGAAAAAAAATGGATTCCACTTTTATATTTTGATTCTAGATAAAGGGAAAGGAGTCTTTTCTTGGATTAATGGATCTACACATGGATGCACATCCTCTCCCCCACCCCCTTTGTAAAACTGCAAGCAGTGAATGTTAATTAAAGTAGACTTGAAAGATCGTGATCCCCAGGCAATGAACTGGAGTAAATAAAGTCCTCTCTAGAGCAATATGTTCTCATAAAGAAATATAACTTCTTAATAATAATAATAATAATAATAATAATAATAAAAAGGTACAACACTCATAAGGCTATGAATAAGGCATTAACAAGGGTGAACAGAAACAGTGAACAGCAGAACCAGATCCACAAAGATTTAAGGTGTTTTAATATTGGTATGATTGGATTCATAAAAAGTATGCTTAATATATTTAAAAAATGAAAGAAACAATGAAAAATATGAATAGAAAACTAGAGACAATGAAAAAATGATCAAGTAAATATGAAAAAGACATAAATGAGACTTATAGAACATATATAATTAAATTTAGCAAATTAAAGATAGAGTTAAAATTATGAGCTTTGCTTTGTGAAAACCGAGTTACTTTGCTCATGAAACTAAAGGTCATTTTATTAAATGTAAGAATCCTATGTGATGTACAATCACATATATATAGATATAATTTTTGAAGCTTACATGAGGAGGCTTGACAGCACATTGGTTAAAGAGGTTGGCTGCTATCCAAAAGATTGACAGTTCGAACCCACCAGCCACTCTGGTGGGAGAAATATGTGACAGTTTGCTTTTGTAAAGATTTATGGCTTTGGAAAAACCATGTAAGATCACTATAAGTCAGAACCAACTTGACAACAAATGGGTTATAGCTATGACTTATACTGTAACTAACCTTTAGAAGGAGCTTGTCTGGTTTCACATAATTATATTTAGAATATCAGAATGATTGAAACACTTGAAATTTATTATCTCAGAAAACAATTAAATATTAATGATTCTGTTTCTAAGACTGCAGAGGTCTTATACTCATGACTCACTGATCTTGTGAATGTCTTAGCAGGATTTCTATTTTTCTATGTGGAGAATGGGGGAATGGCAACATTCAAAGAAAATAATCACTGAAAAATGAATGAAACTAGTTCTCCTCTTTAGAAATCTTAGTGAAACCCAAGTGAGATAAGTAAAAAGAAATTGACACACAGACACACCAGAGTTAGTTCCATTAGTTACAGAACATCAAAGACAACACATAAAATGAGGTCAAGAAAAGCATTATTCAAGAAAGAACAACAAATAGACTGATTGCTGACAACTCTACAACATAAAGGTAACAGAATAAAATGAAATATATTACCAAATTCTGAGAGAAATCTGCTTTAGTGAATAGCGCCAGGGTTCTTCAAAGCTAGCGAGTGCCCATTCAAGGTGTAACAATTGGTCTCTATTTGCCTAGAATAGCAGAAGAAGAAGATCTAGGAATTGGAGGAGGAAATGGCTTCAGGTTTAAATGCCTCCATAAATCACCACCTCACTGCCATGAAACCAGAAGAAATGGGTGGTACCCTGCTACCATTACTGATTATTTTAATCAAAGTCCCAACAGATAGATTCTGACCAAAGGAGGAAAAAAGTTGGATGGTACTTTAAAATCATATGGAAACCAGACTTACCAAATCCATTGAGATGAGAGAACCTCTCAATCTAATGCTCAGAAATAACTTTAAATCTTGAACCAAAACTATCCCATGAAGCCATTGTTAATTTAGCTCAATTAATAAAGAACATTTGCCTTGACAATTGCACTCTTACAAATTATCTATAAGTGTTTAAACTAGCAACAGGCAATCTATAGCATAGATGAGAACTTTAAGTGGCAGAGAGCCTACATGTGATGAAACAACATGGGAAGTGATAATTAGAATGATGGCACAATGTGAAGTATGTACCAATCTCATTAAACAGTTCATGTAGAAATTGTGAAGGGATGTATGTTAGGTTGCACCAAAAATAAATAAAATATTTTTTAAAAATTCTGAGAGGGACTTCCAGTAAGATGGCAAAATAAGCAGACAAGCTCCACAGACCCTCTTCAACAAAGGAAAGAGAAACCAACTGACAGAGATGCAGAAGATAATTCTGCAGTCCTGAGCTTTGAAAGGAAGTATATAGAAGTGGATTAGGCACCAACTAGTGGAAAAACCTGAACAAAAACAGTGAGTACAGAGATGAATGGAGCAGTGGACTGTCAGCTACTCTGACAGGACTAAAAGCTTGAATATTTCCAAGTGGTGTTGGGACCTGAGAACAGACCTAAAGATCAGGTCTGGTTGCCAAAGTCTGCAGGAACAATTGCCCTGGTGGCCTACAACTCAGAAGGGAAACAGCAAGGAAGGGGACAATCTGAGCTGTGGACTTTTGGCTCTCTGGAGAGTGCAGCCATTTTGATTGTTTACATCTGGTGGCCATTTTGGATCTTAACGTGACAGCATTCTCATTCAGATTCCAGAGACCTAAGAATAATCTTCATTTGCCAAGGATGGCAGGACATACAGGAGGCAGAAAATGAGAAAGGAGACAGGTGGTGAGTGTATAAGTGCTGCCAACCAATGAATAGAGAAGCACAGCACAGTACTCTGCCTACATAAATAACAAAAAAACAAAACAAATGAAAAAAAATTGTGGGCAAATCACTCCAATGTACAATCACCAATTAAATATAAACACAAAAATGTCACAATGCCTCGGAGACTACAAAACATTACAGTCCACACAAAGAAGCAAGATAAAGTAGGAGAAACAAAGGATCAGGATACAGACCCAAAACACATCCTTGGAAGAAGCAACATTGGAACTCCCTGATAAGGAATTCAAAAGAATTATATTTAGGTACCTTCAATGAATTGAGAGACAGATCAAGGAAAAGACTGACAAAATTTAGGAAAACACAGAGAAAACACTAGAATAATTTCAAAATACAATACAAGTACACAATGACAAAATAAATGAAAAATTAGAAATTATACAAAACCTACAGAGAGAAATCCAGAAGATTAGTACTAAATTTTCAGAAGTAGATAACACATGGAAAGGGCAAAGGAGCAGAATTGAATCAATGGAAGACAGAATTAGTGAGATTGAAGGCAAACACGTCTATACTTCTTTGGAAAGGGAACAATCAGAAAAAAGATCAAAACAAAATGAATAAAGCCTAAGGTTCATGTGGGATACCATCAAAAGCAATAACCTACATGTACTCAGAATTCCAGAACAGGAAGAGACAAATAAAACCACAGAAAAAATTGTCAAAGATTTGTGGGAAGAGAATTTTTTTAGTATGAGGAAGGATGAGAATATATCCATTCAAGAAGTCCAACAAACCCCAAACAGGATAGATCCCAAAAGAAAATCACCAAGATATATCATCATCAAATTCACCAAAACCAAAAACAAAGAAAGAATCCTAAAAGCATCATGGGAAAAGCAAAAAGTTACCTACAAGGGGCAACTAATAAGAACAAGCCTGGTTTTCTCAGCAGAAACCATGCAAGCAGGAAGACAATTGGAAGGTATATACAAAAACCTGAAAGAAAAAAATTTCCAACCAAGAATTATATACCCAAAAAAATTTTCCCTCAAATATGATGGTGAAATTAGGACATTTCTAGATAAGCAGAAATTAAGGGAATTTGTTTAAAGCAGACCAACCTTATAAGAGATGCTAAAGGGAATCCTTTGGACACAGAATCAACAACAGCAAACAACTGACCATTAACATACATGATGACATAACCCAGAAACCAACCCAGTTATGTTGTTGTTGTTAGGTGCCGTCAAGTCGTTTCTGACGCATAGTGACCCCGTGCACAGCAGAACGAAACACTGCCCGATCCTGCACCAGCTCCATGATCCCTGCTATACTTGAGCCCATCATTGCAGCCACTGTGTCAATCCATCTCATTGAAGGCATCCCCCTCTGTCATCAACCCTCCACCCTACCAAGCATGCCATCCTTCTCCAGGGAATGATCCCTTCTGACAACATGCCCAAAACAGATGAGATGAAGTCTGGCCATTCTTGGAGCATTTTGGGTGCACTTCCTCCAGGACAGATCTGTTAGTTCTTTTAGCAGTCCATGGTACTTTCAGCATTCTTCACCAGCACCACAACTCAAAATTATCAACTCTTCTTCAGTCTTCCTTATTCTTTGTCCAGTTCTCACATGCATATGAGGCGATTGGAATTATCATGGCTTGTGTCAGGTGCACCTTAGTCCCCAAGGAGACATCCTTGCTCCTCAGCACTTGAAACAGTTCCTTCGTGGTTGACCTTCCCAGTGCTACACATCGTCTAATGTTCTGATTGCTGCTTCCATTTGCATCAATTGTAAAACCAAGCAATGTGAATTCTTTGACAACCTCAATCTTCTCTCCATTTATTGTGATGCTGCTCATTGGTCCAGTTGTGAGGATTTTTGTTTTCTTTATATTGAGATGTAATCCATACTGCAGACTGTATTCTTCAACCTTCATCAGTAAGTGCCTCAAGTCATCCTCACTTTCAGCAAGCAAAGTTGTATCATCTGCATATCTCAGGTTGTTAATGATTCTTCCTCCAATCCTGATGCCACGTTTTTCTTCATATAGTCCAGCTTCTCGGATTATTTGATCAGCATATAGATTGAATAAGTATGGGGAAAGGATACAACCCTGACACACTCCCTTCCTGATTTTAAACCATGTAGTGTTCCCTTGTTCTGTTTGAATGATAGCCTCCTGGTCAAGGTACAGGTTCCTCATGAGTACAATCAAGTGTTTGGGAATTCCCATTCTTCTCAATGTTATCCATAATTTGTCATGATCCACACAATCAAATGCCTTTGCATAGTCAATAAAACACAAGTAAACATCTCTCTGGTATTCTTTGCCCTGAACCAAGATCCATCTGACAACAGCTATGATATCCCTTGTTCCACATCCTCTTCTGAATCCAGCTTGCACCTCTGGAAGTTCTCTGTCAATATTCTGCTGCAACGGTTTTTTAATTATCTTCAGTGAGATCTTACTTGTATGCGATATTAATGATATTGTTCTATAATTTGCACAATCTGTGGGATCACCTTTCTTTGAAATGGGTACAAATATGTATCTTTTCCACAGTTGGCCAGGTAGTGTCTTCCAAATCTCTTGGCATAACCGAGTGAGTGCTTCCAATGGAACATCTGTTTGTTGAAATATCTCAATGGGTATTCCATCAATTCCCGGAGCCTTGTTCTTCATCAATTCTTTCATGGCAGCTTTGACTTCCTTCTTCAGTACCATTGGTTCTAGATCATATGCCACTTCCTGAAATGGATTAAAATTGACCAGTTCTTTTTGGTACAGTGATTCTGTATATTCCTGCCATCTTCTCTTGATGTTTCCTGCATCATTCAATATTTTGCTCATAGAATCTCTCAATATTGCAACTCGAGGCTTAAATTTTTATTTTAATTCTTTCAGCTTGAGAAATGCTGAGGACGCTCTTCCCTTTTGGTTTTCAAACTCCAGATCTTTTCACATTTCATTATAGTAATTGGTTTTGTCTGCTTGAGCTGCTCTTTGAAATCATCTGTTCAGCTCTTTTATCTTGTCATTTCTTCCATTGGCTTTAGCTACTCTCTGCTCAAGGGCAAGTTTCAGAGTCTCTTCTGTCATCCATTTTGATCTTCTCTTCTTTTCTCATCTTTTTAGTGATCTCTTCCTTTCTTCATGGATAATGTTCTTGATATTCTCCCATAATTCTTCTGTTTTTTGGTCATTGGTGTTCAACGCATCAATCTATTCTTTAGATGATCTCTAAATTCAGGAGGGATATATTCAAGATCATATTTTGGTTCTGTTGGACCTATTTTAATTGTCTTTAACTTCAAGTTGAACTTGCATATGAGCAGTTGATGGTCTGTTCCACCATCAGCTCCTGGCCCGCTTTTGGCTGATGATATTGAGCTTTTCCACAACCTCTTCCCACAGATGTAGTCAATCTGATTCCTATGTGTTTTATCTCATGAAGTCCACATGTATAACCCAGTTATAGAGGTATCCAAAATAAATAAGCCTACAAGATTGCCAATGGAACCGGAGACATCGATTGACAAATGAAAACAACTATAAACCAAAAAGAGGGGAAAAACTGTCTAGTTACAGAACTTCTAAATGGTAGGAAAGTCAAGACAACTACAAGATAGAATGGACTGTTCTAAAGTTGGGAAGAAATTATAAATCATAGGGTAACCTCAAAGAAAAATTATAAACCTTCACATCAAGACAAAAAAGAGGACGAGCACAAATATTTAGCAAATACTAAAACAATAGCAATAAAGGAAGTGATAACACAATTCATGAACAAAATGAGATCAGCACAGAAAATTTTATGGAATAAAGAATTCAGCACCATGAAAAAGCACATAACAAAGTGACAGCAACAAATTCATACTTGTCGATAATTACACATTTGATAAGGCACTTATCTCTAACATCTATAGAAAACTCCAAAACCTCAACAACAAAAAGATTAACAATCCAATTAAAAAATGGGAAAAGGACATGAATAGACATTTCACTAAAGAGGATATTCAAGCAGCCAGAAAATGCATGAAGAAATTCTCATGATCAATAGCCATAATAGAGATGCAAATCAAAACAAGGAGATACCCTCTCACCACAGCACTAACGGCAAAGTCCAACAAGACAGAAAATGGCAGATGCTGGCTAGGATGTGGAGAGATTGGATGTCAGGCGTCCCCAAGCAACCTCTCTCGGAGATTTAAGTGAGTCTTTGGCTAAGGTGTCTCCATATAAACCCAGGAGCGGAGGGCAGAGCCACACCATTGTGCCAATCCGACTTCACATGGAAATTAACTGAGGGCCCACTCAGACTCTGTGACTTAGATCTTGGAGCATCACAGAAACATTCACACAACTTCTCAATCAGACGCAAACAGGTTACAACAGAACCAATTCAAATCGTCTGGTAGTAGGCACTGGTTCATCGCCCAGAGCTAAAAAATTAAAATGGCCCACAGGATGGAGGACAACAAAATACAAAATGTATGTCCTCTGGTGGGCATTGAGTGAAGGGTAAGATGTGACTTACTGGTGGTGGATGCAGGGGGTCGGAATTCCCTGGTCCGGAGGGAAGAGGGAGCAGGGGAATAAGAATTCCCTCAAGTTCTACTCCTCTTCCCGGGTTTCAGCACCAAATGTAAGGCCACGGTAAGGAGAAGAGGACACATAAAAGTGAGGTTAAAGAGAAGTTTTTATTCTGTGCTTCTGGGTGAGGTTTACTGGTCCCTGAGAGGGGTCCGGGTGAGGTTCATGGGTCCCTGAGAGGGGCCCGAGAAGTCATGCCACCTGGCTGGGGAGAGTAGGGTTTATAGTCTTGTAGAGGACCTAAGTGGGGACACTAAGGAAATGGCGGGGTCCAATTAGTTGTTGGCATGGATCTTCACCTAGTTAGCATGAGGGGACTTCACAGGAAAGTTTATCATCACATGGGGCTTTCCAGCCTGGGCGGGTTCTGCCACCCAGTTGTCTTATCAGACCTTCCCAGTGCTACACATCATCTAATGTTCTGACTGCTGCTTCCATTGGCATCAATTGTAAAACCAAGCAACATGAATTCTTTGACAACCTCAATCTTCTCTCCATTAATTGTGATGCTGCTCATTGGTCCAGTTGTGAGGATTTTTGTTTTCTTTATATTGTGATGTAATCCATACTGCAGACTGTATTCTTCAACCTTCATCAGTACTGCTGTCTCATCAGGGCCTGACACCTGGAGGAAGCTGCCAACTGAAATGTTGGTGGCTTGAGTTTACTCTGGCCTAACAGTGTTGATTGGTGAAACAAGCAATATGAAATCTTTGACAACCTCCAACTTTTCTCCATTTATCGTGATGTTGCTTATTGGTCTAGTTGTAAGGATTTTCATTTTCTTTATGCTGAGGTGTAATACATACTGCAGACCATATTCTTTAATCTCCATCAGTAAGTTCTTCAAGTCATCTTCACTTTCAGCAAGCAAGGTTGTGTCATTTGTATATTGCAGGTTGTTAATGAGTCTTCCTCCAATTCTGATGCTGTGTTCTTCATATAATCCAGCTTCTCAGATTATTTGCTCTGTATACAGATTGAATAAATATGATGAAAGGATACAACCCTGACACACTCCATTCCTTATTTTAAACCACGCAGTATCTCATTGTTCTGTTTGAACAACAGCCTCCTGGTCTATGTGCAAGTTCCTCATGAACACAATTAAATGTTCTGAATTCACATTCTTCTCAATGCGATCCATAATTTGTTATGATCTACACAATCAAATGCTTTTGCATAGTCAATAAAGCACAAGTAAACATCTTTCTGGTATTTGCTTTCAGCCAAGATCCATCTGACATGAGCAATGATATCCCTCATTCCATGCCCTCTTCTGAATACATTTTGCATTTCTGGAAGTTCTCTGTCAATATACACCTGCAGTCATTTTTGAATTATCTTTAGCAAGATTTTACTTGTGTGTGAAATTAATGATATTGTTTGATAATTTCCACATTGTGTGGGATCACCTTTCTTTGGAATGGATACAAATATGGATCCTTTCCAGTCAGTTGGCCAAGTAGCTGTCTTCCAAATTTCGTGGCAAAGATGAGTAAGTGCCTCCAGTACAGTACCCATTTGTTGAAATATCTCAGTGGGAATTCATCAGTTCCTGGAATCTTGTTTTTCACAATTTCATTCAATGCAGCTTTGACTTCTTCCTTCAATATCATTGATTCTGGATCACATGTCTTCTCCTGAAACAGATGAACATTGGCCAATACTTTTTGGTAGTTATTCTGTGTATTCCTTCTATCTTCTTTAGAATATTCCTTCATCATTCAATATTTTGCCCATAAACTCTCAATATTGCAGCTCATAGCTTAATTTTTTTCCCAGTTCTTTCAGCTTGAGAAATGCTGTGTTCTTCTCTTTCAGTTTTTACTCCAGATCTTTGCCATTTCATTATAATAATTGACTGTCTTCTTGAGCTGCTCTTTGAAATCTTCTGTTCAGTTCTTTTATGTTGTCATTTCTTCCATTTGCTTTAGCTTCTCTCCATTCCAGAGCAAGTTTCAGAGTCTTCTAACATCCATTTTGGTCTGTTTTTCCTTTCCTGGTTTTTTTTTTTTTTTTTTTTTTACTTTACTTACTAAAACAAACAAACTGTTAAACTTGCCAATGGGTCAGAGTTTGGATACCACTGGTTACATTAACCAGATTACATAGTGTAATGTATGGACTTTAACTTGTCATTCATATGCATTACCAGAAAGAGTGACTGGTATCTCTTGTGGTACATGTGATCACAGGTAAACAATATACCCTTGTAAAGTGAAGCTTTTATTTTAAAAGCAAAGAAAAGACAAACTGACTAGAAAATACTAATACCAACTGAAGTGGAATTATTGCTAGAACAAGAATTTAAAACATGCAAAATAAGAATGTTAAGGAAGACAAAGAAAGATATTATTGGGAAAAGAAGAACAGGAAATCATGAACAAGAACCAAACAAGAAATATTACCATTCAAAATATAATAATAAAACTAAAAGATACAATAAGTTGTAGGATAGATATAGCGGAAGAACAATTAGTGAGTTGAAAGATCACACTGAGGACTTTACAGAAGGCAATAGCAAAAAATTAAGATACTAGTTTTATTTATTTTTTTTATTTTAAAGATGATGGGAGCTCTGGTGGCATAGTCCTTAAGGCATTTGACTGCTAACTAGAAAGCTGGTGGTTCAAACCCACAAGCCACTCCTCAGAAGGAAGGTTGGGCACTCTACTTCTGTAGTGATACTACCTCGGAAACCCAAGGAAACCCAAAGAGGAGTCACTATGAGTTGGATCTGACTCCAGGGCAGTGAGTTTGTTTTTTTTTTTTTTAAGAGATACAGAGGCTATTAAAGGTCCTAATGTTTGGAAAAATAATGGAGGCATATTTCCCAGAGTTAGAACAACAACAATACCAGCAACAAACAACTAAAAGATCTCAGATGAAAAGTCTGTTATGTTAGAGGGTCAAACAGCAGAAAAAATTGAAACTATGTCCCTATGAAACATCTCATTAAAGAGAGACTCCAGATAGATTCAAGACTCCAATGGGAAAAAAAAAAACAAACCCCCCACCCAAAGAAAAAAACTGATAGAAGAAAATATAGAAGAGTGACTTTATAATGTGGGTGGGGTATTTTGCTTTGAAGTTAAACTGAAGTTCAAAAGTATAGATCATAACATAAAGAATTAATAATTTTTATTACCTCAAAATTAAAGATTTGTTTCAACAAAGGACACTATGGATAAATTTAAGGTACAGATGATCAACTGGTGTAAAAGAGTTGCAATTTCTAAAACAACAAAAGACGAATATGCAGAGTATTTATGGAACTTCCACAAATCAGTAAGAGTAAGACAGGAATCCCAATAGAAAAATGAGCAAAGAATAGGTACTGGTAATTCATAGTAACCCAAACAACCAGGATATGACACTATCTTCAAATTAATCGGTAGCCACAGTAATGCAAAGTAAAATAAATGAGTGTTGATAAGAAAATGGTGGTAAAGCAGACCCTAGATTATAAAGTCACCATAAGGGGGAACGGATAAATAAACACATAAAAATATGCTTATATCATACTGTTAAAAAACAAAAGAAACATAATAAGATGTAAAATAATGTCATTTATGTAGGTTAAAAATATTCATACCAAACAACAATATTCATTATAAAAGGTCTCACGCAAATAATTGTTGCAGATGGGGAGAGAAAGGAATGATCCTGGAGAAAATAAGCATAATAGAGAATAAGGCAGATAAAGAGTTTTCAAATGGAGGAAGAAAAGGAAAGCCAGAGCTTCCTAATCAATGTGTATGGTTTTAATGATACTCTGTTATCAGGTTATCTAGGTAGCTCAGGACCACTATGATAAATCAGTTTTCTGTTTCCTGGATCATTAGTAACATAACCCACTTTATGAATCAAATTTCCCATTGCTGCTGCTACTTACTGACTCAAAAGTTCTTATCAATGTCCATATCTTTTGACATTTGATATAATATGGAACATCTAGTTGCATGATCTCTCCTCACCTAGATCCCTGTGGCTGACTGCTTCTCTGTCAGGGTTCCTGGCTTTTAATCCCCTTTTCCCTGCTCTCCTTCACTGATGTTTTAGGTGTGCCTGAGTTCCTCTCCTCACCTGGATCCCTGTGGCTGACTGAGGAGCAGTTGGCTGCAGGGATCCAGGTGAGGAGAGGAACTCAGGCACGTCCAAAACATCAGGGCAGGAGAGTAGGAGAAAGGGGATTAAAAGGCCTAGGAATCTGAACAGAGGAGGAGTCAGCTGCAGGGACCCAGGTAAGGGTGGTACGAGAGGTTTCCAACAGGGAGGCAAACTTGTCTGTCATTTTGTCCTACTGTGTTGATGTGTTGATGTGAGTTTTGAGGCTGAACCAGTGGTGTTTCTAACCCAGCAGAATGCACATGGTACACAGGTATCAGCCCAGCTTATAGACTGAGACAGACTAGGAAGAAGGAAGAGGCCATCCACTTCTCAAATAATTGGCCAGGGAAAACCTTATGAATAGCAAAGAAACACTGTTCGATACATTACCACATAACTTTATGAGTAGTCTGGTTAGCTTAGAAGGCTCTCA
>NW_006921845.1:721728-722450 GCF_000298275.1 Orycteropus afer afer | reverse complement strand
TTGTTCATTGCAAACACCTTTTTTCAACAACATAAACAGTGGCTCTACACATGGACTTCACCAGATGGAACACACAGGAATCAGATTGACTACATTGATGGCAAGAGGCTGTGGAAAAGCTCAGTATCTTCAGCCAAAACCAGGCCAGGAGCTGATTGTGGAATAGACCATTAACTGCTCATATGCAAGTTCAACTTGAAGTTGAAGTCAATTAAAATAAGTCCAAGAGAGCCAAAATATGATCTTGGATATATCCCTCCTGAATTTAGAGATCATCTAAAGAATAGATTTGGTGCATTGAACTAATGACCGAAAACCAGAAAAATTGTGGGAGGATATCAAGAACATTATCCATGAAGAAAGCAAGAGATCCCTAAAAAGATGAGAAAGGAAGAGAATACCAAAATGGATGACAGAAGAGGCTCTGAAACTTGCCCTTGAGCAGAGAGAAGCTAAAGCCAATGGAAGAAATGACAATATAAAAGAGCTGAACAGAAGATTTCAAAGAGTAGCTCGAGCAGACAAAACCAATTACTATAGTGAAATGTGCAAAGATCTGGAGTTTGAAAACCAAAAGGGAAGAACATGGTCAGCATTTCTCAAGCTGAAAGAATTTAAGAAAAAAATTAAGCCTTGAGTTGCAATATTGAGACATTCTATGGGCAAAATATTGAATGATGCAGGAAACATCAAGAGAAGATGACAGGAATACACAGAATCAC
>NW_006921845.1:697285-700808 GCF_000298275.1 Orycteropus afer afer | reverse complement strand
GCCTGGTAATACAACTTTTGCCAATTCATAATTTATCACTCGTGCAATTAAATGAAATCAATTACAATGTTTATGTGCAAACATTACCAACATCTAGTGCCATATATTCCATCTGCCTGAAAAATAATCTCAATGTTAGTTAAACAATGATTCTCTTCTTTCTCCTTGCCTCTGACTGGTGCTAACCACTGTCAAGATTTCTTTCTGAATTTTAAGATTTGTCTCTAAAGTGGAAAGCAATAGAAAGAAAATAACTACAGCCCATAATACTAAATTCTCAATTTTGTGACCAGTTGTCTCCAGCAGCTGCAACTTCTTCCATGGGTTACTATAGTATAGGGCCAAGAAAAGGAATACTTTTATTTTTTTTTCAAACTGTCCTAGGAACCTAAACTCAATATATTCTTTTGATGGACTAGGCTGGATGAAGTGAGACATACCAAGATTATTCTTGTCTATTACAAGATGTAGACCCATGATTAAATTAGCTTAACTTCACATCTTACTACTCTGGTGGCATAATAAAGCATGGAAAGAATGCAAATGAAAGCACTGGATAGAAAGAAAGAATATTGTTCCTAAGAGAAAGAGCCACAGGCATAAAACACAGACTCTATGGCCCTTTTCCCTGTACCATTACTTTCTTATTGTGGGATTTATAACACTTGGAGGGCACCTGCCTTCAGTATTAGAAGACCTCAGATTTCCTCTTACTGCACTACCTACATATATTATATATGGGAAACCTGTTGCTTTTGAAGTTGATTTTGACTCTTGGTGACTTTATAGGACAAAGTAGAACTGCCCTATAGTATTTCCATGTCTGAAATCTTCAAAAGGAAACTGCCTTGTCTTTCTCCTGCAGAGTGGCTGATGGGTTTGAACCACTGAACCATTGACCTTTTAGTTGCCAAGTGAATGCTTTAACCACTGAGCCACCAGAACTCCTCCTTATGTGGGAAAGGATACTTAAATTCAACAATTTTAACTGGTTTAATTATCATACCTTAAGGTTGGACAATCTACTTCTGCAGTGATACCACCTCGGAAATCCAAGGAGGGGTTGCTATGAGTTGGAGCTGGCTTGACAGTGGTGAGTTTGGTTTGGTTTGCTTTAAAGACTCAAAGCACCTAGGTCCCAATGTGTCTTCAACTTGAAATATGGCATAGACAATTGTGTAAGTGCTGACCTCCTGGAGATGTGCACCACAGTGGACTTGCTAATTATTTCTCTTCTGACTGGCATAGAGTAGAGCTATGCTTCATAGGATTTTCATTTATTGATTATTTGGAAATAGATTGCTAGGTCTTTCTTCCAAGGCACCTCTAGGCGGATTCAAATAGCCAGCCCTTTAGTTAGCTCCTGAGTGCTTAACTATCTATGCCAGCTAAAGAATCCTCTTCTGATTGAAATAAAAAAACTAACTGCTGTCGACTTGATTTTGATTCATGATGACTCTATATGTTATAGAGTAGAACTGGTCTGTAGGGATTGGAAGGAATTCTGGTGGTGTAATGCTGAAGGCATTTGGCTGCTAACTAAATGGTTGGTGCTTCAAACCCACCAGTTGATCCACCAAAAAAAGATGTGGCAGTCTGCTTCCATAAAGATTTATGGCCTTGGAAATCCAATAGGGTCACTATGAGTTGGAATTGACTTGATATCAGTGAGTTTTGTTTGAGTGTGGATAGGGTTTGGAGGAGGTAGATTGCATTGGGAGGGGTGTAGTGTATTTTCTCTGGTGATTGGAGTGTGTTACTAATGAAACTTAATTGTCAAACTTAACCCCAAGAGGCTCAAGAACTTCCTCATGGTATTTAACTATGAAAAAGAAATTAAAAAGTGATTATGTATTTCAGAGGCAGAGCATAACATTGCCAGCAATAAATCTTAACCTGGAAAATTAATAGATTAAGAGAATAGATTTTTAGTCTGCTACTGAATTGAATTCATTATAGAATGTTTCCTTTTCTGCTTGAATATATAGGAAGTTGCTGGGTTATAAATTAGATCTGTTCCTAATTGTGTCTTTAAAAAGTTGTACGTAAGTTGGACTAAGTGCATATAGTTCTTATTTAGCCTTACTTTTAGTCCAAGAAAAGGCTCAAAGGCTTTTCAATGACCTAAAATCTGCATAAAGTGAAGGTGAATGTGATGAAGTTGTAAGTAGGAGTTGGTTTGATCATTTCAAAGCAAGGGCAAATTTATATAACATTAAAGGGAAAGTAAGAATTGTTCATAGTTCATAACCTTGGGACTGCTTGTATTGAAATCTAGGGATTAGTTTATTGAATATAACAATATTTGGAGAGGAAGATCCAAGATGGCAGACTACACAAATATGCAATGCAGATCCTATACAACAAAGATTCAAGAAACCAAATGAAACAGGCATGGATAACAATCCTGGAAGCCAGAGCTTCAAAAGAAAAGATAACAAAATAGATCTAATACTGATTAGAGGATGAGACTAAATGCAAGTAGAGTACAGGGAGGCATATTTTGCATTATTGTGAGCAGTGTTATGATCAGGGCAAGAATGAGATAGCTACCTGGCTCTACTCTCCCCAAAATGTCCTGGCAGGCTTATAAGAAACTCTAAAGGAAGTTCTTCAGACAGGAAACCAACAACAACAAGCAACAACCTGAGATTAACATAAATGACAATATTATGCCCAAACCAGCTCAGATATAGAATAATTCAAAGTAAAATAGACCTACAAGATTGAAAATAGGGAACTACAGAAGTCTCTACTTGTAAATGAAGACAACAACAAGCAAATAAAGGGAATAAATAGTGTAGTTAGAGAACTTACAAATAGAGAGGAAGTCAGGAAAATCTCAAGATAAGACTGTTTTAAACTTGGGAAGAAAATAATTAATTAAATGGTAACCACAAGGAAAATTAATCAATCTTCTCATCATGATATAAAATAAGAAAATCATAAAGATTTGGTAAACAATAAAACTACAGCAATGAAACACACAAACATAACTTTAACAGAACTGAAAAGAGAAAAAGATGACTCCACAATAATAGTAGAGACTGTAATATACCACATTTGATAAAGACCAGAACAACTGCAAAGACATTCAACAAAGACACAGAAAGAGCTAAACAACATAGTCAACCAACTTGACCTTGTAGACATATACAGACCACTTCACTCAACAGCCCAGTAGACATTCTTTTCCAGGGTACGTGAAATATTCTCCAGAATAGACCATATGTTAGGCCAAATAGAAAGCCTCAATAAATTTAAAAATATTAAATATTACAAAACATACTATCAGATCACAATGCTATAATATTGAAAATCAAAAACAAGAAGAACAAGGAAAAAAAACAAAGACATGGAAACCTAAGAACACCCTGCTTAAAAACTACTGGGTAATAGAAGAAACCCAGCAGCCCCAGGGTTACAGGTGAGGAGAGACAACTCAGGGATGCCCAAAGTAGCAGGCAGGAAGAGCAGGAGAAAGGGGATTAAAAGCCAGGAAGCCAGACAGAGGTACAGTCAG
>NW_006921845.1:691023-694270 GCF_000298275.1 Orycteropus afer afer | reverse complement strand
AAAGGAAATAAAACTTCTGGTAAGATGGAGGAATAGGCAGACTAGCAACACAGACCCTCTTCAACAAAGAAAAGAAAAACCAATTGACAGAGATACAGAAGATAATCCTGGAGCCCTGAGCTTTGAAAGGAACTATACAGAAGTGGATTAGGCACCAACTAGTGGAAAAACCTGAGTGAAAACAGTGAGTACCAAGATGGTTGGCGCTCAGGACTGTCAGCTACTGTGACGGACCAACAGCCTGAATATTTCCAAGTGGTGTTAGAACCTGAAAATTCACCTGAAGATCAGTCCTGGTCACCAAGGGCTGCAGGGATGACTGCTCTGGTGGCCTAAGACTAGGAAGGGAAACAGCAAGGAGGGAGACAACCTGTACTGTTGACTTTCCACTGTCTAGACGGTGAAGCCATTTTGATTGTTTACATGTGGCAGCCATTTTGGATATTTAAAGTGACCAAGGACGCAGACACTTTGAATGTTTACAAGCGGCAACCATTTTGTATATTTAAAATGACCAAGGGCACAGCCATTTTGAATGTTTTTTGTTTTCATTTTTACTGAAGTTCAATATGTGTACAGTATATAAAGATTCACATAAGTGTAAGCTTGAATATTCACAAACCAAACATAAATATGTAACTAACATCCAGAAATGAACATTTCCTGTACATTTAGAAGCTTTCCTCATCACTAACCCTCAATGGTAACCACTATCTTGACTTACAGCATTGATTAGTTTATGCAATAACTTTTAAAGGACTCTCTACTTCACATTTGTCCTTCTTTTATCCTTTTTCCACAAAAAACCCACTGCCATTGAGTTGAATCCAACTCATAGCAATCCTATAGGAACAGAGTAGAACTGCTCTATGTGGTGTCCTAGTCTGTAAATCTTTACAAAAGCAGACTGCTACATCTTCTCTGGAGCTTCTTTTGGGTTCAAACCACAAACCTTAAGTTGTTGTTGTTGTTGTTGTTATGTGCCATCGAGTCAAACCTGACTCATAGCGACCCCTCCTTGGGTTTCCGAGGCAGTATCACTACGGAAGTAGGATTGCCCAACCTTCCTTCCGAGGAGTGGCTGGTGGGTTTGAACCGCCAGCCGTCTGGTTAGCAGGCAAGTGTCTTAGCCACTATGCTACCAGAGCTCCCTTAAGTTAGAAGCTGAGTATTTTAACCACCATGGCAAGAGGGGTTCTATTTTTCCACACAGCTGCCAGAATGAGTCTTCTAAAACTGAAATTATATCATGTCACTCCTTTTTAAAAATTCTTCAGTGGTTCCTAATTGTATGTAGAACAAAAAACAATCGTCTTCTAGAAGGCCACGATCAATATGGTCTTTCACCCACTGTCCCATCCTTTCCCTTGTTCCTTGTGGTAGTTATGTTTGTGTGTCAACTTGGCTGGGCCTGGTTGAGTGGCTGGGCAGCTGATAGTAGTTATTCCCCCTGATGAGACTGGCAATCAACTCCATGGTGGAAAATACCACAAGCTGCCTTTGGGATGTGATCTGCTTCCTGCATATAAGGAGAAGCTTTGGGAAGGGTCTCTAGCCTTTGGCACACTTGGACCCTGCATGTAGCTGTGTCGTTGCTCAGCAGCCTGCTATGCTCTGCTGACCTTGGGACTTAAGTTAATGGCCTGCCGTGTGGATTGGTAACATCAGGACTATGACTTTTTACTTGCTAACCTTGGGGCTTCTCAGCCTCAGCAGCCAACAGCTGTCTGAGTGAAGAAACGCCTCTAGCTCCAGTGAGCCAGGAGCAGGAGGCAGAGCTGGACCCCAAGGTTGAGGGGCTTTCACCCAGCCCCTAGAGCCTAGCATTTTGAACTTGGACTTAAAGCCTCCAAACTGTAAGAATAAACTCCTGATTGTTAAGGCCATCCCATTTGTGGTATATTTCTTGTCAGAGCGGCACTAGGTAACCAGAACACTCCTCTACCCCTTGCTCACAGAGATCCAACCACATCACTCTTCTTTCAGTTCCTTGGTTGTATTAAGTTCTTTTCCCACTCAGGAACTTGATCCAAGCTGCTTGCTCTGCCTAGAATGTTCTTTCTTTGCTCTTTCTCCTTTTGGTCTTTCAACCTCAGCATAAATATCCCCTTCTTAATTAGACCTTTTATGATCACCCAATCTAAAATATGTTCTCTCTTTATTTTATCATCCATTCATTTCCCTTTTAGAACTTGACACATTTTTTTTTCACCAATTGTCTATCTTCTTGCCCTTGACACTGAATCTATGAAAATAAGGACTGATGCATGGCACATTGTAGGTATTTAATAAATAATTACTAAATTGCAAAATTAAAGAATTTGGCTGCTAATTAAAAGGTCAGCAGTTCCAACCCACCAGCTGCTCTGCAGGAGAAAGATGAGGCAGCCTGCTTCCGTTAAGACCCACAGCCTTGGAAACCCAAAGGAGCAGTTGTACTCTATCCCACTGAATCTCTATGAGTCAGAATTGACTCAATGGCAGTGGGTTAAATTGCAAAAAAGCCTTGGTGGCTGAGGATACTGACCTCCTCTAGCTTCAGCAGGGGGATAATCACCATCACTATCAACAGCCCAAGGCTGATTTCTATGAGGCATAAGTCAGATTTATCTCCACTTTACAACCTATAACCTCTTTACCAACTCTTTTTCTTTTTTTTAATGCACATTATTGAAATATAATTTCTGTACAGTGAAATACACAAAACTAAAGAGACATGGGTCAATGCGTTTTTTTTTTTCAGTGTTCCCTCCCTTTCCTTCCCACCCCTGGCAATCAAAAAAGAAAGTTTCCCTCCATATATAAACCTTTCCTTGACCCTCCACAACAATGAACTAATACTATATTTGTCCTTCTGTGACTGACTTATTTCACTCATCATGATGTGCTCCAAGTTCATCCATATTATGTGATATTTTCAGACTCTACATTATTCTTTAGTGCTGCAGAGAGTTCCATTATGTGTGTGTACCATAGTTTGGTCATCCACTCTTCTGCTGATGGGCAGGTAGGTTATTTCCACCTTTTTGCTATTGTAAATAGTGCTGTGATGAATAGGAGTGTGCATGCATCTGTTCCTATCCTGGCTGTCATCTCTCTAGGATATATACCTACTCATGGGATTGCTGGGTCAAATGGTATCTCCATTTCCAGCTTTCTAAGGAATTGCCATGCTTTCCATAGTAGTTGTGTCACTTCACAGTCCCACCAGCAGCATATGAGAGTCCCAATCTCTCCACATCCACAC
>NW_006921845.1:688667-690349 GCF_000298275.1 Orycteropus afer afer | reverse complement strand
TTTAGCGTGTCTTATAAGGTTGGTCTGGTTTTAACAAATTCCCTTAATTTCTGCTTATCTGGGAATGTCCTAATTTCACCATCATATTTGAGGGACAATTTTTCTGGGTACATAATTCTTGGTTGGAAATTTTTCTCTTTCAGGGTTTTATATATACTATCCCATTGTCTTTCACCTGCATGGTTTCTGTTGAGAAATCCGAGCTTAGACTTATTGGTTGTCCCTTGGAGGTAATTTTTGTTTTTCATGTGGCAGCCATTTTGAATATTTAAAGTGACCAATAGCACAGCCATTTTGAATGTTTACAAGCAGTGGCCATTTTGGATATTTAAAGTGTCTGAGGGCACAACGATTTTGAATCTTGACAAGTAGCAACCATTTTGGATTTTAAAATGATAGCTTTCTCATTCAGATTCCAGGGACCTAAGAATAGGCTCTGTTTGCCAAGGTCAGAAGGGACATACGAGAGGAAAGGAGACAGGTGGTGAGTGCGTAAGTGCTGTCAACTATCAAAGAGAGGAGCACAGTACCCTGTTTGTGTAGATAACATACAAACAAAACAAAGAAGACAAAAATCATGGGCAAGTCACTCCAACATACAATCACCAATTAAATATAAACACAAAAGTGTTACAATGTCTCAGAGACAACAGAGCATCACAGTCCATGCATAGAAGCAAGATAAAGCAGGAGAAATAAGGGACTAGAATACAGACCCAAAACAAATCCCTGAGGAACATGTAGCATTGGAACTTCCTGTTAAGGAATTCAAGAGAATTATATTTAGGTATCTTCAATGAATTGAGAGACAGATCAAGGAAAACACAGAGAAAACCCTAGAACAATTTCAAAAGACAATACAAGAAAAAAAAAATACAAAAGAAATGAAAAATTAGTAATGATACAAAATCTACACACAGAAATCCAGATGATTAATACTAAATTTTCAGAAATAGATAAGACATTGAAAGGGCAAAAGAGCAGAATTGAATCAATGGAAGACAGAATTAGTGAGATTGAAGAAATACCTGAATACTTCTTCAGAAAGGGATCTATCAGAAAAAAGATCAAAACAAAATGAAGAAAGCCTAAGATTCATGTGGAATACCATTAAAAGGAATAACCTACATGTAACTGGAATTCCAGAACAAGAAGAGACAAATTAAAACCATGGAGAAAACAGTCAAAGATTTGTTGGAAGAAAATTTTCCTGGTATGATGAAAGGTGAGAATATATCCATGCAGGAAGTCCAATGAGCCCCAAACAGGATAGACCCCCCAAAAAATCACCTAGACGTATCATCTTCAAATTTACCAAAACCAAGGACAAAGAAAGAATCATGAGAACAACATGGGAAAAACAAAAAGTTACCTACAAAGGGCAACCAATAAGACTAAGATTGGATTTCTCGGCAGAAACTATGCAGGCGAAAAGACAATGGGGTGGTATATATAAAAATCCTGAAAGAGAAAAATTTCCAACCCAGAATTATGTACCCAGCAAAACTGTCCCTCAGATAGGATAGTGAAATTAGGACATTTCCAGATAAGCAGAAATTAAGAGAATTTGTTAAAACCACACCAACCTTACACGATATGCTAAAGGGAGCCCTTTGGACAGAGAAGCAACAACAGCCAAACAGAACTGGCCATTAACACACATGATGATATAACCCAGAAAT
>NW_006921845.1:659070-688112 GCF_000298275.1 Orycteropus afer afer | reverse complement strand
GACATAAGTCAATCACAGAAGGACAAATATGGTATTAGTTCATTGTTGTGGAGGGTCAAGGAAAGGTTTATATATGGAGGAAAATTTTCTTTGTTGATCGCCAGGGGTGGGAGGGAAGGGGAGGGAACACTGAAAAAAAAAATGTATTGACCTATGTCACTTTAGTTTTGTGTATTTCTCTGTATGTAAATTGTATTTCAATAAAATGAATTGAAAAGAAAAATTAAAAAGAAAATGAAATAAAAAAAAACTTGAATCAAACAACAATGAAAATACAATATTCTAAAACGTGTGGGAGAGAGCAAATGCAGTTCTCAGAGGACAATTTATAGCAACACACACACAACCAAAAAGGAGAAAGAACCAAAGTTAACATCACAATCAAAGAAATCAAATAGTTAGAAAAAAAGCAGAAAAAAAGCCTACAGTCACCAGAAGACTGAACAGAAAAATAATAGAAAATATCAACAAGACTAGAAATTGTTGTTTTGAATGGATTAATTAATAAAACTTGACAGTAGGAAATTTAATGAAGAAAAAGAAGGAGAAGATACAAATAACACAAATAAGATATGAAATGGACAACAGCACAACAGAACCAATCAAAATAAAAAGGATAATAAAAGAATACTATGAAGAACTGAGGGAGCTCTGGTAGCACAGTGCCTAAGGCACTTGACTGCTAACCAGAAGGCTGGAGGTTCAAACCCACCAGCCACTCCTTAGAAGAAAGGTTGGGCAATCTACTTCTGTAGTGATACCGCCTCCGAAACCCAAGGAGGGGTCGCTATGAATCAGGTTGTACTTGACGGCACATAACAACAACAACAACAACATGAAGAACTCTACTCTAACAAAGTTGAAATCCTATTATATAGACAAATTTCTGGAAGTACACAACCTACCTAATTAACAGACTGAGGTAGAAAATTTGAACAGACTCAAAACAAAAGAGGAAATTGTTCAGATCATAAGAAAACTTTCAACAAAAAATAGTCCTGACCTAGATGAATTCACTGACATATTCTATCAAACATTCAGAGTAGAGCTAGACATCACTAAGAAAGAAAATTACAAATATCCCTCATGAACATAAGCACAAAAATTCTCTATGAAATCTGAACCAACAGAATCCAACAACATAACAAAAAATAATACATCACAACAAAATGGGATTCATACTAGATATGGAAGGATGGTTCAACATTAGAAAAACAACATAATCCATCACATAAATAAAAATAATAAAGGAAAAGTACCACATGATCATATAAATCAATGCAGAAGAAACATTTGACAAAGTCCAATACCCACTGCTGATAGAAGCTCAACAGTACAGGAATAGAAGGGAAATTAGTCAATATAATTAAGAACATAAATACAAAAACAATAGCCAATATTAGTCTCAACAGAGAGAGACTGAAAAAATTCCCCTTGAGAATGGGAACCAGAAAAATATGCCATTTAACACTATTCCTATTCAATACTGTATTGGAAGTTCTAACAAGAGCCATAAGGTATGAAAAGGAACTAAAATGAATCCACATTGGCAAAGAAAAACTGAAACTATCTCTACTTACGGATGATATGATCTTTTACATAGAAAACTTCAGAGACTGCAAGAAAATTACTAGGACTAATTGAAATATTCAGCAAAGTGTCAAGGTACAAGATCAACATACAAAAATCAGTTGGATTCCTTTACAGTAATAAAGAGAACTCTGAAAAGGAAATCAGGAAAAAATACCATTTGTAATAGACACTAAAAAGAATGAAATACTTGGGAAAATCTAACAGGAGAAACAGAGGATCTACACAAAGAACACTAAAAAACCCTAGTACAATAAACTAAAAGAGACCTACATAAATGGAAGAATATACCATACTCATGGATAGGAAGACTCACATTGTGAAAATGTTAATACTACCCAAAGTGTTCTACAGATATAATGCAATCCCAATCCAGACTCCATCATCCTTCTTTCAAGAGATGGAAAAACAAGTAACTAATTTTATTTGGAAAGCAAAGACACCCAGGATAACCAAAACATTGCTAAAGAAGAACAAAGTGGGAAATCTCACACTGCCCAATCTCAAAACCTACTACCCAGCTATGGTTGTCAAAATAGCCTACTACTTGTACAATGATAGATACACAGACAAAGGGAACAGAATTGAGAACCAAGAAGTAAACTCATCCACTTATGTACAGCTGATGTTTGATAAATGAATGAAGCATACTAAATGGGGAAGACCTAGTCTCTTTGACAAATAGTGTTGGCAAAACTTGAAGAAGAAAGATGAAAATGAAACAGGATCCATATCTGACACCATATACAAAAATGAATTGAAGATGGATCAAAGACATAAATGTAAAACCTAAAATAATAAAGATAATCAAAGAAAGAATAGAGACAAATGACTTAATACATGACATAAATACACTATCAAACATAACTAAAATGTACAAACAGCATAAGACAAACCAAAAGAGTTCACCAAAAGAGTGAAAAGAGAACATAGAGGCTGGGGGAAAAAATTGGTGACAACATATGAGACAAGGGAATAATATCTAAAATTTTATAGAAAACATCAACACCTCAACAACAAAAAGACAAATAATCAAATTGAAAAATGGGCACAGGACATGAACAGATATTTCACCAAAGAAAACATTCAGGCAGCCAACAAACATATGAATAATTGTTCATGATCATGCAAGTCAAACAACAATGAGGTATCATTTCACCACATTATTAATGGCAAAGCTCAAAAAACCATAAAACAAGCAATGCTAGTGAGTCTGGAGAGAATGAAACTCTCATGCACTGCTGGTGGGACTATGAAATAGTACAATCACTGTGGAAAACAGTATGGTACTTACTTAAAAAGTTAGAAAGAGAAACATTATATGATCCAGCAATCCCACTACTAGAAGATGGAAACCACCTGCAATGCATTAACAGATGAATGAGTAAACAAATTATGGCACATATATACACAATGGAATACTGCACAACTTTAAAGCATAATGCTGAATTTGAGAAACACTTCATAACATACATGAACCTGAAGGACAATATTCTGAGTGAAATTAGTCAATCACAAAAAGAAAAATATTTTATGAGACCATTATTATAAAAAGTCAAGAAAAGGTTTTCACACAGAAAGATACATTTTTCTATGTTTATCCGGTATAGGAGAGGAAGGGAGGGTAAATCACTAACTAGAGGGTAGACACATAATAACTTGGTTGAAGGGGAAAGCAATATACAATAAGGGACTGTCAAGTAGCACATAGAAGAGGACAAAATAATCAGCAAAAAATAATCAAGGCAAAAGAAGACTCTGGGAGCACCCCAGAGTTAAAGGCAATAAAAGTAAATACTATTACATACCAAATTATGCATTAACCATTAGAACAGTAATCTATAAGTGGATACACAGACACAGGGCGAACAGGCATGGGAAGGTGAATTGGACTACATCCACAAATATATATAGCTTCAATACAAGATATTTATATGTATTTACATATGTTACAAAAATATTTATGAACATGGAACATAGTGGGGGCAAAGTTATGAAAATTTCTCAGCCATAACCAAACTTCTTGAAGGAATGAGTCACTGGGTCTGGTGGCTCTGGACCATAGTCTTACAGACATCAAGATCAATTGGCGCAACATAGTTCACAAAGAAAATGTTCTACATCTTACTTTAGTGAGAAGTGATGATGGACTTAAAAGCTTGTGAGTGGTCACTTATTGATCTCTCCATGTCTCCCTGTCCAGCAAAGAAAAGGGAAGAATATCAAAGACACATGGAAATTATTACTCAAAAGACTAACAGACCATGCAAACCTCAGCCTTCATGACCCTGAGACTAGAAGAACTAGATGGTGCCTAGTTACCACTGATGATCATTCTGAAAGGAATCACATTAGAAGGTCCAGGATAGAGTGGGAGGAAAATGTGGAATAAAAGTCAAAATCATAAAAAAGACCAGACTTGCAGTTGTAATAGAGACTAGTGGAGCACTGGAGACTATGGCCTTTAGTTACCTTCAAGCCTGGGTTAAACTCACCCCCATGGCTCGACTTTCAGCCAAACAGTAGATAGTTCTATAGAGTGAACAGTAAGGAGAGCTCTTGGACTTCTGGTAAGATGGAGGAATAGACAGACAAGCAACACAGACACTCTTCAACAAAATAAAAAAGGAAAAACCAATTGACAGAGATGCAGAAGATAATTCTTGAGCCCTGAGCTTTGAAAGGACTATGCAGAAGTGGATTAGGCACCAACTAGTGGAAAAACCTGAATGAAAACAGTGAGTACAAAGATGATTGGAGCTGCAGACTGTTAGCAGCTCTGATGGGATCAACAGCTTGAATATTTCCAAGTGGTGTTGGGACCTGAGAATTAACCTAAAGATCAGACCTGGTCACCAAGGGCTGCAGGGATGACTGCACTGGTGGCCTATGACTAGGAAGAGAAACAGCAAGGAGGGAGACAACGCGAGCTGTTGACTTTCTGCTGTCCAGAGGGTACAGGCATTTTGATTGTTTACACATGGCAGCCATTTTGGACATATAGGTGACTGAGGACACAGCCATTTTGAATCTTTACAAGTGGCAACGATTTTGGATTTTAAAGTGATAGGATTCTCATTCAGATTCCAGGGACCTGAGAATGGCTTTGTTTGCCAAAGTTGGCAGGGACATATGAGAAGGTGAAAACAGAAAAGGAGACAGGTGGTGTGTGTATATGTGCTGTCAAGTAGCAAATAGAGGAACACAACACCCTGCTTGCATAGATAGCATACAAAGAAAACAAAATCATGGGCAAGTCACTCTAACATACAATCACCAATTAAATATAAATACAAAAATGTCACAATACCTCAGAGACAAGAGAGTAACACAGTCCACACAAAGAAGCAAAATAAAGCAGGAGAAACAGGGCACCAGGATACCAACCCAAAACATACCCCTGAGGAAGATGCAGCATTGGAACTCCCTGATAAGGAATTCAAAAGAATTATATTCAGGTATCTTCAAAAAATTGAGAGACCAATCAAGGAAAACACAGAGAAAACCTAGAACAATTTCAAAAGACAACACAAGAACAAAATGACAAAAATAAATGAAAAATTAGAAATAATACAAATGATTACAAATGATACAGAAATCTAGAAGATTATTACTAAATTTTGAGAAATAGATAAGATATTGAGTGGGCAAAAGAGCAGAATTGAATCAATGGAAGACAGAATTAGTGAGACTGAAGGCAAATACCTGAATATTTCTTTGGAAAGGGATCAATCAGAAAAAAAGATCAAAACAAAATGAAGAAAGCCTAAGGTTCATGTGGGATACCATAAAAAGGAATAACCTACATGTCATCAGAATTCCAGAAGAGGAAGAGAAAAATAAAACTACAGAGAAAATTGTCGAAGATTTGTTGGAAGAGAATTTTCCTGGTATGATGAAAGATGAGTATATATCCATTCAGGAAGTCCAATGAACCCCAAACAGGATAGACCTCAAAAGAAAATCACCCAGACACAACATCATCAAACTTACCAAAACCAAAGACAGAGAAAGAATCATGAGAGCAGCACAGGAAAATAAAATAAAATACCTATAAGGAACAACCTATAAGACTAAGCTTGGATTTCTTAACAGAAACCAGGCAGGCAAGAAGACAATGGGATGGTATATATAAAACCCTGAAAGAGAAAAATTTCCAACCCAGAATTATGTACCCAGCAAAATTATCCCTCAAATAGGATGGTGAAATTAGGACATTTCCAGATAAGCAGAAATTAAGGGAATTTGTTAAAACCAGACCAACCTTACAAGAGATGCTAAAGGGAGCCCTTTGGACAGAGAAGCAACAATAACCAACAACAACTGATCATTAACACATGTGATAATATAACCCAGAAACCAACCCAGCTATGGAAGTATCCAAAGTTAATAAGCCTACAAGATTGTAGAGACATCAGTTGACAAATGAGGACAACTACAAACCAAAAAGAGGGAAAAAACTATGTCATTAGAGAACTTCTAGATCATAGGGAAGTGAAGACAACTACAAGACTGAACAGACTGTTCTAAACTTGGCAAGAAAACTGTAAATCACAGGGTAACCTTAAAGAAAAATGATAAATCTTCACATCAAAAAGGAGGACCAGCATAAGTATTCAGCAAATACTAAAACAATGGCAATGAAAGTGATAACATGATTCATAAACAAAATGAGCTCAGCATAGAAAATTATATGGGACAAAGACATCTACACCATAAAAAAGCATATAACAAATATGACAGCAACAAATTCATATTTGCTGATAATTAAGTATCTGTCAAGGGACTTATATCTAAGATTTATAGCAGAAGAATGGATGACAAAACTATGGTACACACACATAATAGAGTGCTATACAACACTAAAGAATAATGTAGAGGATGAACCTGGAGGACATTATGCTGAGTGACATAAGTCAATCACAGAAGGACAAATGTAGTAATAGTTTGTTGTTGTGGAAGGTCAAGGAAAGAGGAACTTTCTTTGTTGGTTGCCAGGGGTGGGAGGGGAGGGGAGGAACACTGCAAAAAAAAAAAAAAAAAAAAAAAATTGAGTGTGTCACTTTAATTTTGTGTATTTCACTTTACAGAAATTGTTTCAATAAAATGCATTAAAAAAAAAGTGAGCAGTAACACCAGGGAGATATACATTCCTTAGAATAATCAACTATTTGAAATAACAAGGGCAGTATTTGTCCAAGGACAAAGTTCAAAAGGCTGGAAAGGATAGGAAAGAAAGAGGAATGGAAATGAGAAACTCAGGGAGGAATGGGATGAATGATCCTACATTGTGAGGATTGAAACCAATGGCATGAAACAAAATGTGTATGAATTGTTGAATGGAAAACTAATTTACTATGTAAATCATCATCCAGAACACAGCAATGAATTAAAAAAAAAAAAAAAAGAATACAAATAAATGAATTAAGCATGAATATCTATACTCCTCGGAAGGAAGGTTGGGCAATCCTACTTCCGTAGTGATACTGCCTTGGAAACCCAAGGAGGGGTCGCTATGAGTCGGGGCCGACTCGACGGCACATAACAACAACAACAACATCTATACTATCATAAAGAAGAAAAACAAAAACATCCTAGGTGTTATGAATTGATTTATATTTCTCAAAAAGAAATATTAAAGTTATAACCCCTGTACCTTTGAACATGACCTTATTTGGAAAGAGGGTCTTTCAAGATGATAATCAGTAAGTTAACATGTGGTCACACCAGAATAGTGTGAGTCCTAACTCATTTGAGTGGCTTCCTTATAAAAAAGAAGAGACGCAGGAAGGACTTCACGAGACAGTGAAGCTGCAAGCTAAAGAATGTTGGAGGTTACAAGAAGCCAGGAGAGGTATGGGACAGATTCTCCCTTAAAGTCTCAGAACTTTATGGTCAACACCCTGATCTTGGACTCCCAATTTCCAGAATTATGAAGTAATAATCTTCTGTTCTAATAAATTACCTATTCTGTGGCACTTTGTTACAGCAGCCCTAATATACTGATATGCCACTCAAAGCAGGAAGGGGAAAATTAATATAAAGTCTGAAATTAATTAAACAAAATAAAAATCAAAGAATTAATAAATTTATCAGTGAGCTAAATTTTTAAGCAAATATCACAACAAGGGAAACAGCACACAAAAGTTAAAATAGGAAATGAAATATGATAAAAGTTAGAGTTAAAAATTATTTAAAACCCACTATGTATACAACTATAAAGATTTGAAAACCATAGTGAAAAGAACTTTTATTAGACAAAATTTATATTAATTTGAAGAGGTATTTAAAGTATAAGTAACTTAAAAACAATTACAATTATTTGCAAACAGGATCCAAGACTAGTCATTATTAATGATATGCACTGCCGCCAAGTGGGATCCAACTCATAGAGATCCCTTCTTGGGTTTCCAACCAGTACCACTATGATTGCCCAACCTTCCTTCCGAGGATTGGCTGGTGGGTTTGAACCGCCAGCCTTCTGGTTAGCAGTCAAATGCCCTAGGTACTATGCCACCAGAGCTCCCAATAGTACTGATGAGTTCTATTAAGACAAAACAAAACAAAACAAAAATCAAGAAGCAAACTCTTTAGACTATAGAGAAATTTTATACTTTGCAATTTATTAGGTAGTTCTCAACTTCCAGTGTATCTGAGTTATGATGAACTGCACTTAGGACAGTTGCCTATTTTATTTTATTTTTTGGTACATTGTTAGTAATATATACATATACAATGTTGCGGTGCATAAATTTGTTGATGCTGTCATTCTCCAATGTTCACTGGCAGACATTTAATTTTATAATTTATTTTTCATGCAGTGTCTAAGGCATTTGACTGTTTCTCCAAAGGTTGACAGAATAAACCCACCAAGGGCTCTACAGAAGTAAGATGGAGCAATCTACTTCCATAAAGATTTACTGACTTGGAAACTGAGTCAAAATCTACTGGATGGTCGTTGGATTTTTTGTTTTTTTGCTTCAAAATATTGCCATGTATATTTAGTTTTCTAAACTAAATCAAGGTCTTCAGTTGCCTGAAAATATGGGCCCAAATGCTTCTGGCTTTGCTGAAGTCAGATCTGGGTAACAGTGAGATGTTACCATGAAATATTTAAAGAAACAAGAAAGGGACCATAAAGATAGTTCTCACTAATTTTCTGACAGGAAGCACCATCCCCAATTTTAGGGATAATCCAGATGATGGAGAATCTTCTAATACAGGTATCACTGCCATTGTCCTATTCTTCATCATTGGAGTAAATTTTTATGATTTTTGTATATTTGTATGTATGTATTAAAATATATCTGTAAGTTTATATGCTATGTTTCCAACCTCCAAAGGCAAATAAAGATCAGATTTATAAAGACACTGAAAATAAAATGCAATAATATGAAAACTAAAAATAAAAAGAGATATTTGACTTATGTCAGAAATGACTTGTGATAGAGTTGTCAGAACGGAACCCTGTTGTAAATCAGGGACTACCTGTAACCTTGATATCAAAATTTACCAAGGCAGTATGAACAGCAAAGTCTAAAGGTAAATTTTACTGGTGAAGAGTGATGTAAAAGTCCTAGGTCTAATAACAGTTTGAACCTCCTCCAAGTTTGGGGTTAGCAGACAAACATTTTAACCACTGTGCCACAAAAGAAAAAAACAAAACAAAACAAAAAAATGACTGCAGTGGAGTGGATTTGACTCATTGCAACTCCTTCTTGGGTTTCAGAGTGGTGTCTCTATGGAAATAGATTACCCAATCTTCCTTCCAAGGAGTGGTTGGCGAGTTTGAACCACCAGCCTTCTGGTTAGCAGTCAAATGCCTTAGGTACTATACCATCAGGACTCCAAAATAACAGCACATTAAAATTTCATCCAGAAATTTTAGAATCTCCTTTTATTAAAATAAAATTTATCATGTATAAATTTATCCAACTAGAAAATACTGATAATCTAAATAGATGACTTAAAATGTTCTGATTTCTGACTTAAAATAAAGCAGCAACACCAAAAATGTGTTTAATATGCTTAATAATCTAATAATAGGGTCATTTGACCTCAACAAAGAAAAAAAGACAAATTTCTTATTAAAATTAGAGAAACAAGATAAAGATGTTTATTACCATTATAATTCAATATTTTTCTGGATATATGGCTAATTCAAATTGGTGAAATAGACTTAAATGCAAAATTTTAAGTACAAGCAAAGTAAGGTATACTGGCATGAGAGTTAACTAAATCTTCAATAGATTCAAATCAATATTCTTCATACAAATTTGATATAGATAGAAAAATTTATTATGTGATAAAAGAAATAACACAAATCAATGGCAGTGGGTCACTGTGATAAATATGGTGTTAAAATACAGCTTTTTTGGGGAAAAAAATCTAGCTTTTCACTTAAAAATATTCCAGACTCATTACAGATTTTAATGAAAAACCAAACCAAAACAAACAAAAAAACCTTAACAGAATAAAATCCAAGTGTATATAAGGTAAATATTGAAATGAGTGAGGCTTTTCTAAGCATGAACAAAACAAAAAGCTACGGATTTTAAGACATATATAGATATATAGATTACATTCATCCTTACAAATATGTTGTAAATATACGTATATACACATACCAGCACATACATCTTTAAATGCACATATACCTTTATTTATACGTAAATAGAGCTACTAGTAATCAATAACTTATGAGTAAGAAAAACAAAGACTACTGAAAAACAAAACAATGATAATAAGAAAATACTGCGTGAAAAATCTGGACAAAGAGTAGAAAAGAAATCAAGAGGACAGCAATACCAACATGAAAGTCATGGACAAAATTTTAAAAAAAGTATGCTTACCCTCATCATAACACAAATGTATAATAAAATTTTAGTATTTAAAAGTTCAATTGCAAAAGACATAAAAAAATTGGTAATAGGTAATACTGGCAAGAGTGTGGTGAGACTGGATATCTCACAAACCTCAGCTTTGAATGTAAATTTATACAAATTTTCTGAAGAGCAATATGGGTATTCAGTAGAATTTACATATCTTCTAGGGATAGATACTGTAAGATATCAACATATTTGAGAGAAAGCCAATTTTTTCTAGCATACAATATACCTCATTAGCATGTGTAAAATGTAACCAAATGTCTAAATGACCAAGCACAATTTTGCAAAAAGAAAACTGTGAAGTTAGATTGAAGTGCGGATTTGAGATGGTCTGCTGGATTTTTACTCTCTCAGTGAACTGTTTTATTTATTTTATGTTTACATTTAAGTCTTTAATCCACATTCTGTTATAAAAAGGAATGTAAGAAAAAGTTAAGAAGAAAAGTATTTGGAAACAACTATAAAATATAGTGCTTGGATTATTGGGTTGTGGTGTAGTGATACAGAAAAACATCCAAGCTAACAAGAGAAGAGTTAATTTATCCTATAGGGATGGCTTAGTTGGGTCAATGACCTTCATGTCCTGGTCCTGGATGTGGTCCCCAGTGACACTTGGCTTTGTGCAACCCCTTCACCCTGCTGTCTGGCACTTACTTCCCTTACTGTCAATAATCCCTCTGCACTAGAATTTACCAATCTCAATTCCCCAAAGCCCTCTCAGGGCTTTGGTGGAATCTTTGCAGTCATAAATATTTTGACCTGAATTTATATATTTATGACAGGTCCAAGGGTATCCTGAATGGGAAGCTCCAGGTAAGTGAACCACCTCTAGTCCACTATTTCTTAAGTTTTTTCTCACTCATTTGGAGGTGTCCAAGCCTGAAATTACCCACTGGAAAAGCATGGTATGGAGTTTAGTCCTGACTAGGCCACTAAGTTTCAGAACTTATTAGCATGTCACTTCACTTCTCTAGCCCTCAACTCAAATGACTAACTTTATGTTAAAGCATTACATTAAAGCCTAAGGCTATTTTTCCTGCTGTTGTCTCTCTACTTTTGAAGTAGCACAATAAGATTTAAAATTAAATGTCTATTCAAATAGAAATACATATTCACTTAAAAGGAATACAGCAAGTAAACAAAAAGGTCTTTGTAATTCTAATAATCAAAGGAGAATTCTCAAATTTAAAATTACTTTGAAGTTTTTACTGAAACTGAAAATTAAAATGCCAGAGCCGGCCAGTACTAAAGCCGAAGTCTGATTTTTTCACCTCTTGCTCATAAACCCTGTATCTAAAATAGAAATCCCTTCACTTGACATTTAAAGTTGGGGCCAACAATCTACCCTTTACTTACTTTTCCAGTATTATCTCTCACTACTCTTTCTATTTCAAACAATTTGACTTTCCCAGGCATATCCTCCACCACTGTATCTCCACAGACATTCTTAAACTGTCTGTCCCCTCTGAAAAGCACTGTCTCTGTCCTACTCTGCTTTTAACACATAAAATCCTTAACAAATTTTAAAATAAAGCAACTATTTATTTCTATTCAAGATACTGCTACCTAGCTCTTTCCAGGCACTAGGCTAGATGCTTTTTGTACCCTGTGTAATTTAGTGCTTTAAATACCTAAGTTATATGTTATCATCCTCATTTTATAATTCAGGAAACTGTGAGGTAGGAATTACAACCTACAAGAGACATATTTCATTTCACAATTAGAGACTTGTTCATGCATTCACAGTTAATGGGCTCCAAAGACAATGTTTTGTATACATGATGCAGGCTCTAAAGCACATACTATGCTCCCTATCCAAGCTTGCTTCCATAGTGTTAGCACACATTACCTTTATTGAGTACCTCCTAGGTGCTTAAAAATAGAGATGCCAAGTGAATGAAACATGCTTTTTCTCTGATGTCTCACCATTGCTCAGTTCTCCAGGTAGATAGGAATTTCTCCCTCCTAATAAACTAGATTTAGAATTTTTAAAGAGACCCTTGTCACTTTCTTAATTTATCAGTCTGTTTTCTTATCTTTCTCTGATTGCATGGTGGCTAATATGCTTGATTGCTATCTAAAAGTTCAACAATTTGAACCCATCATCTTCTCTGTGGGAGAAAGATGTGGCAGTATTCTCTGAAAAGATTTATAGCCTTGGGGCGGGGGGGAGGGGCGGCGGGTGGTGGAGAAGAAGATTTCTAACCTTAGAAACCCTACAGGGCAGATCTATTTTGTACTACAGCGGTACTGTGAGTTGGAATTTGCTCAATGGTAGTTGCACCAGAACATCCAGATTTTAAATAACTTATCTATTATTCTTATAATTGCTAGTACTCTCTGCTTTACACAAAATATTCTGTAATTTAAATGATCACTGAATTGTACAGAATAGAAAATCCACACATGAATATCCATACAAGATTATACCTGAACATGTATGCTGAAGAAAAATCCAGAATGCCAGTTAGAATCTTAAATTTATGTTGCATTTTATTATGAAAGCTTTGTGGAATCTGAGGAAAGGTTTCAGGCAGGATGTACTAGAACAGACTCTGTTGAATCATAGTTTCATATGGAGCAGTGAATAGACTTGAAACCAGAGGTGGGAAGAACATATACATTTGGATATTTTGTGTTATGCTTAAGAAATCTAGGTGAGGAAAATAGGCATATTGTTAATCAGTTTCATTTTCAGACAAGGAAGCTAAAGCTGAGAGATAAGTAACTTTCCCAAGGACACAAATACATCAGTTTAATATATATATATATATATTTATTTATTTAATATTATATACACACACACACACACACACACACACACACACACACACAAACATATATGTATTAAACCAGAGCTAGAATCCAGGTTCCCTGGTGTAGATTCTGTAAGAATGGGTTTTTGTCTGGCTGTTTACAGGATCTTGAATCTAAACTAGTATATTTTCTGGTGGCCTAGGTATGACAACTTGTCTGGTATTCAGGGTTTTGTCTTTCACATCAGGCACAGGATTACTGAAGTTAATGTCTACATTATGATTTTCTAAAAACCTTTTTAGTGTAAAGCAGACATTGATAAAGAACACAAAAGCGGCATCAAAATATTATAACACAACTAACCTAGACTAATATAAATGAGGCTTGATTTATTTTCAGAGTCATTATAGAAGTTCCTGTGATGATGGGAACGTTCCATAGCTACCATGTCCAATACAGTGGATACCAGCTACATGTGGCTATTGAGAACTCTTGAAATGTGACTAGTGCAACTATAAACTTATCCTTAAATGCAATGTCATTGTAATTCGTAACTTTAAATAGATACATGTGGTTATTGACTATCGCTTTGTGTAGCACAGATTTAGATAATTTTAATTGGAACTGAAGTGTTTCAGAAGATGGAAATTGAGCAAACAGTACATGCTTTCCAAGTAATGTTTTCCACTTTTTTTCCTATCTCCTGCATATTTCTGGTATTTTCTTTTTTCTTTTAATGTTTGTTTAAATTATTCCTCAGCTGTGATTTATACATATTTGCTGTCAAAACATAGATACAGATATAGATAGCAAAGTTTTGCACAAAATAGCCATTGAGTTTGTTGAATGCAGTATCACCTTCAGAGCCAGGCCAGGAAGACACTTGTCCAGAATCATCTTCTAACCACACCCCTTCACGTGGAGCAAGACATCAAAGGGACCAAGGCAAAGTGCCCATTGAAACCCAGTTCTCCCTTCCCTTCTAAGCCATGCTTTGGTACTCGAGACTCATGATTCCCTGCTCAAATGGTCCTTATCCCATTTCCAGTGTCTTCCTGAGATCTATATTCCCAAAGGGAAATGATGACTTAAGCATGTGTCATTACACCTGAGGGATAGCACAATGATGACTACTGTTTTCTGGGGGATGGGTCAGAGGACAGAGCTTGAATGTACAAGCTGGAGTGCACATGTAGGTACACTGGTGGTTCTTTATGTGAAGTATGGAGCCAGAAATGAAGAGAACTAAGGATGGGGCTGCCTCTTCTTACTCTGTTACAATCCCAGGTAGAACTGTTGTTGTTGTTACGTGCCGTTGAGTCAGACTCGACTCATAGTGACCCCTGCTTGGGTTTCTGAGGCAGTAACACTATGGGAAGTAGATTGTCCAACCTTCCTTCTGAGGAGTGGCTGGTGGATTTGAACTGCCAGCCTTCCGGTTAGCAGTCAAGTGCCTTAGGCACTCTGCTATGAACCAAAAAATCTAAAAGCCACCTAGCCTCTCAAACCATTATGAATTCATAATTATATAATATAGTAATATAATATAATATTCATTAGGAATTCATCAAGTTAGCAAGGATATAATTTATTTGTCAGCTGTTGGTCTGCCTTTGTATCTTGCCATTAGGGATGCAACTGGTTAGATTACTAAATGTACGAATGGATGCATTAAACTTCTTTTGAATGATTTACTAATTCATGAATTACTCTGTATGACTCAGCTCAGAAGTGGAGAGGCAAGACCTACTGTCTAAATGGGTGGTGTGATGGCAAGAGTTGCAGAAAGGGAGTACATTTCCAATACTATCTTTGTAGCCAGTTACCAATGCCAGAAATTCTATTACTCATTCATTCAATAAGTATTTATTGATTTCCTGTTATGCGTCAATCACCTCTAAGGTGCTGGGTTAGAAACAAGACACAGTCTCCCCTTTTAAGATCTTACAGGCTAGTGGGAGAGGCAAATGCTTAATGATTTGGTGTAGAATAAAGCTACATGAAAATTTTTTATTAAGCTGCTATCTACAGCTTGCACATCAGTTTGAATAGTAGCCATTATACTTATAACTTGTATGAGCAATGGGGCAGGAGGTGCAGAATATAAAATATACTGCTGCTATTGGGTAGTTTACTGTGAGCTGGCTCTGTTTTACTGAGAAGTTTATAAGGTTGTTTATTGAGCAAAGAAAGGCTGTGCTTCGTGGTATCTGGGAAGGCTATGCATGAAGAAACTGGAATTCCCTTGAGAGATTGGTTGTGCAAGATCTTTCTATGATATGCTGCCTTAGGAACAAGAAACCAAATAGATATCTGAGATAAAGAAAAGCGAGAGTAAATCAGAGGTGATCAGGAATGAAGACTGGCCGTCAACGGAGTCTGAACAGATAGCTGAAGTAGTCTGCCGGAAACATTATTAGATTTTTACTTGGGCAGGTGGAGAGACAGGCAGGAAGCAAAGCAGGTGAGACAGAAAATTGATAATTTCCTAATATTTATATTAGGCAGTCTCACCAAAAGGTTAAAATATTCTATTAGTAGAAACCTGTTTTAAGATACATTCGTAAAAAAAAAAATGATTGTTAATTGTTTTGTTAAAAACTGTGGCTTCAGAAATTCCTGTGTTATTAAAACAACCAAGTTTGCTTTGGAAGAAAAGTCAAGGCTAGGGATCAAAAAACCTGGATTCTAGCCTTAGGCCACCACTGTTGATTAATTTAGAAATAGCTTTTCTGATTTCTTGGAAATTACTATTGATATTTTGGCTGATATTACTTTGAAATTATACATTTATTGAGGAGAATTAATTTTTTTTTTAACATACTGGAGATTCCTAATCTTTCACATGGCATTTGTTGAACATATATAAATACATAAATTAGTAAAATTTTAGATATTTTTTTCATCTAAGTCTCATATGCATCGTATAAGGTTCATTCCAGGGTAGTTTATAGTACTTGATGTTATTGAAAGTATGAATGTAATCAGTTTTCTTATTTTTTTCTGGAAGACAGGAAAGTTCTTTGGTGATAAGTGTACTTATTTTGATATTCTGCTGAATTTGATTTTCTAATAGTTTATTTTGGGCAATCCTACTTCCGTAGTGATACTGCCTCGGAAACCCAAGGAGGGGTCGCTATGAGTCGGGGCCGACTCGACGGCACACAACAACAACAACAACAATAGTTTATTTGGGATTTCACATCTATTTTCATGTTGAGATATGCTTGCATGTTGAGATCTATTTATTTGATATGTGATAGTTATCTCTAGTTGTGGTTGTTGTTGTTGTTATGTGCCGTCAAGTCGGACCCAACTCATAGCAACCCCTCCTTGGGTTTCTGAGGCAGTATCACTACGGAGGTAGATTGCCCCATCTTCCTTCAGAGGAGTGGCTGGTGGGTTTGAACCACCAGCCTTCTGATAAGCAGTCAAGTGCTTTAGGCACTACGCTACCAGAGCTAGTTGTGGTAGTAGGATTATTTTAGCATTATTGAAAGAATGGATGTTTGTCATGTTTATTTCTGCTAATCAATAGTTGCTATGATTTTTATTCATTCAACAAGCATTTATTGGTTTCTTGGCCTACTATGGGAGAAATTGTTTTAGGTTCTGGAGATACAGATGTATAGGAATGATCTATATCTTGCTGGTTTGATAGCTCTTTCCTATAAAACATTTTTCAACTTGTGCATTTTAAGGGTTAAATCTTTGACTAATTTTTTCAGTTTCTTTTATTATTATTGGCAAAATCATGATTGTGCATGATTTTCTTAAAAATGTTAATCTCTATAGTTTTTTCTTTTGATAGTTCCTATTACTGTGTACATTTACATGTAATTTTTTTTATCTTATTCAGACTTTCCATATATTTGTCTATAGGTCACTGTTTTATTTAAAAAAGGAGGTTTTATTTTTATTTTTAATTTCCTTCATGTTCTTTTGGGATGATGGAGAGGTGGAAGAGATACTCTAGTTTTTCTGACTCTATATATTTTGACTCTATATTTTTCCTCTTTTACAATGTCTTTTGTTGGGTTCTTAATTCATATATTTATCTTGTTTGTATTTGAAAATATATGAAATTACAGGTATAATTTTCTTCTTACTGCTCTGCCATTTGGCATTTATTGAAATTTTTTCTGTGACCTAATAAATGTGTAATTTTTGTGAAAACTGCACAAGTATTTGAAAATATCATTTCTTTCTTTTTTGCAAATATGCTATTTTATATATTTATTACATCAAGCTGATTTACTGTCATTCAAATTAACTACCTCTTTACTTATATGTTGTTGACCTGCATTTATCATTTATTTTTTGTGTAATACTAATGTGTTTTTCTTTATATGTTTTGAAGCTATATTGTTAGCTATATAAATTGCCATAACTGTTGTATCTTCTGATCAGATGGTACCTTTTACAAATACCTACAAATAAAATTTATGCTGTTAATATTATTTTATCTGTTATTAATATTATCAAAAGTGCTTCTTCTCTGAGCACTTGCCTGGTTTAAATTTTCCTTATCATTTAATTTATTTATTAATATGTATATTAATTTGGTTCACTATTTTTATTTCATTGGATACATATTTTAGTTATGGGAAACTTGTCACTTAAAATCAGCTCATTCTCTTTAGCAGGCAAGACAAATATTTCTAACAGATGGACTGACTCATTTTTTCTTAGCATTTCTGGCTCAATAAACAGAATCCTACAGCTTATAAAAAACAGTAAGAATGCATTATGAAAATTTATGGCAATAAATTTGACAGTTTAAATGACATTGGGAAATCCCAGATTATACACACGAACATACACTAATTTGTTTTGTCTGTTGTTGTTGTTATCAGGTGCTGTTGAGTAAGTTCCAACTAATCGCAACCCAATGCCCGGTATAACAGAACATTGCTCAGTCCTGCACCATTCTCAAAATCATTTCTTTGTTTGAGCACACTGTTGCAGTAACTATGTCAATCCGTTTCATTGGGAATCTCCCTCTTTTTTGCTGATCCTTTACTTTACCAAGCATGATTTCCTTCTCCAGGGACTGGTCCTGCCTATTAACATGTTCAAAGTGCCTGAGAAGAAGTCTTATCATCCTCACTTTTAAGGAGCATTCTGGCTATAGTTCTTCCAAGATAGAATTGTCATTTATCTGGTTGTTGTAAGGTGCCATTGAGTTGGCTCCAACTCTTAGAAACTCTATGTGTAATAGAACAAAATACTTCCTTCTTCCCAGTCTGTCTTAGTCTGGATGCTTGGCTGAAACCTGTCCACCGTGGATGACCCTATTAGTGTTTGGAATACCAGTGGCATAGACTCCAGCCTCACAGCAACACACAAGCCATCCCAGTATGACCAACTGACAAGTGGTGGGTTCATCTGTAGTCTCTGGTATATTCAATGTTCAATATTCTTTGCCAACAACATAATTCAAATGCATCATAATAGTTGTATGAACTGGTTCTTCTTTGGTCTTCTTTATTCACTGTCCAGCTTTCACATGCATATGTTGTTGTTGTTATTGTTAGGTGCTGTTGAGTCATCTCCGACTCACAGCGACCCTATATACAGCAGCATGAAACACTGCCAGGTCTCGTGCCAACTCCACGATCCCAGCTATACCTGAGCCCATCATTGTAGCCACTGTGTCAATCCATCTCGTTGAGGGCCTTCACCTCCTTCATGACCTTCCACTTTACCAAGCATGATATCTTTCTCAAGGGAATGGTCTCTTCTGACAACATGACCAAATTAGGTGAGACGAAGTCTGGCATTCTCACTTCCAAAGATCATTCCAGCTGCCCTTCTTCTAGGACAGATTTGTTAGTTCTTTTAGCAGTCCATGGTACTTTCAGCTTTCACTGCCAGCACCACAACTCAAAAGGATCAATTCTTCTTCGGTCTCCCTTCTCCATTGTCCAGCTCTTGCATGCATATGAGACGATTGAAAATACCATGGCTTGTGTCAGGAGCATCTTCCTCCTCAAGGAGACATCTTTGACATGCATATGAGGTAATTGAAAATACTGTGGCTTGTGTCAGGTACACCTTTGTCCTCAAAGTGACATCTTTGTTTTTCAACAATGTAGAGAGTTCTTTGCAGCAGATTTGCCCAATGCAGTACATTGTTTGCTTTTTTTAAAATATGCATATATATTTATTTTTGCAGTGTTTCCTCCCCTCCCCATTGTTTGATTTCTTGATTGCTGCTTCATGGGCATCGATTGTGGATCCAAGTAAAATGAAATCCTTGACAACATCATCGTTTTCTTCATTTATCATGATGTTGTTTGTTGCTCTGGTTATAAGGATTTTTGTATTTCTTTATGCTGAGATATGATCCATACTGAAGGCTGTAGTCTTTAATCTTCATCAGTAAGTGCTTTAAGTTCTTTTCACTTTCAGCAAGAAATGTATCATTTGCATATCAGAGATTGATAATGAGTCTTCCTCTGATACTAATGCTGCGTTCTTCATACAGTCCAGCTTTTCAGATTATTTGCTAGACATACAGATTAAATAAGTGTGGTGAACAGATACAACCCTGACACACATTTTTCCTAATTTTAAACTATGCAATATTCTCTTGTTCTGTTTGAGTGACTGCCTGTTGGTCTAAGCACAGATTCTGCATGAGCAAAATTAAGTGTTCTGGAATTCCTATTCTTCACAATGTTACCCATAATTTGTTATGCACTCGATCAAATGCCTTTCCTTAGTCAATAAAACACAAGTAAACTTCTTCCTGGTGTTCTCTTCTTTCAGCCAGGATCTATCTGACATCAACAGTGATATCCCTTATTCCACATCCTCTTTTAAATTTGGGTTGACTTTCTGATACTTCCCTTTTGAAGTAATACTGCAACCATTTTTTAGTAACCTTCAGCAAAACTTTACATGTGTGTGATATTAATAATACTGTTTGAAAATTTCTACCTTCTGTTGCATCACCTTTTTTTGGAATAGGCAGAAATATGTATTTCTTCCAGTTGTTTGGCCAGATAGCTCTCTTCCAATCTTCTTGACACAGACAAATGAGCACTGCCAGCATTGCACCCATTTGTTGAAATATTTCAGTTGGTATTCCTTCAATTCCTGGAGGCTTGTTTTCTGCCAATGCCTTTGGTGCAGCTTAGACACCTTCCTTCAATTGCACTGGTTCTTGATTATATGCTGTCCCTTGATACAGTAACTCTGTATATTCTTTCCATCTTCTTTTGAAGATTCCTGCATTGTTAAACATTTTGTCCATAGAATCCTTCTGTATTTCGACTCAAGGCTTGCATGTTTTCTTCAATTCATTCAGTGTGAGAAATACTGAGCATGCTCTTCCCTTTTGGTTTTCTAACTCCTGATCTTTGCACACTTCGTTGTAATATTTTACTTTGCCTTCTTGAATCACTCTGAAATCTTCTGTTCCTATCTTTCACTTCATCATTTCTTCCTTTTTAACCACTTTATGTTCAAGAGCAAGTTTCAGAATCCCTTGTGACTTTCCTTTTGGTCTTTTCTTCCTTTCTTGTCTTTTTAATGATGTTTTTCTTTCTTCATGTATAATGTCCCTGATGTCATCCCACATACAACTGGTCTGGTTTTAGTCATTAGTGTTCAATGCATCAAATCTATTGTTGAGATAATCTCTAAATTCAAGTGGAATATACTCAAGGTTGTTCTTTGGCTCTTGTGGACTTGTCTTAATTTTCTTCAAGTTCAAATTGAATTTGCATTTAACATTTGATAGTCTGTTCTGCCCTCAGCCTCTGGCCTTGTTCTAACTGATATTATGGAGCTTCTCCATCACTTATATTGACAGGTATAATCGACTTGATTCCTGTGTATTCCATTTGGCAATATCCACACGTACAGCGGCTATTTATGTTAGTGAAAAAAGATATTTGCAATGAATATTTGTTGGTATTGCAAAATTGTATCATGCCATCTCTGTCATAATTTCTATCAACAATGTTATATTCATCAGCTATTGAGCTTTCTTCTTTGTTTCCAATTTTTGCATTCCCATCACCAGCAATTACCAATGCATATTGATCACATTTGATCAATTTCAATTTGATTTTAGTATCTAGGTATTTTAATGGATTTTGAACTGTTGACCATGCTAAATTTATTAATTTTAATAGGTGCTTTTTATTCCTTAGGATTTTCTGTATGAATAATTACATTGTCTTTGCATAGATGCAATTAGACTTCTTTGCTTCTGATCATTATGTCTTTTATATTATTAGTAAGAGGGACCATCTTTTCATTGTTCCTGATGTAGGGGAAAGTTGTTCAATATTTTACCATTAAATATAATGTAGATTGTAGGATATTAGTTGGGTCCGACTCGACGGCACATAACAACTACAACAACAACCTATTACCAGTTGTCATTGAGTCAATTCTGACTCATGAAGACTCCATCTGTTATAGAATAGAACTGTGCTCCACAGGGTTTTCTTGACCATCATCTTTACAGAAGAAAATCACCAGGCCTTTCTTTGAATGGATTCAAACCATCAACCTTTCTGTTAGCAGCCAAGCACTTAACTATTTGCACCACATATTTGTAGATATCTTTTATTAGGTTCAGAAAGTTCTTTTAGTCCTAATTATTATGAGTGGTTGTTAAATTTTGCCATTTTTCCCCCCTGTATCTAGTAAGCTTATTCATAGTGGCTTCAATTTTATGCTCAAGCATAGCAACAATTGTGAGAATGGTGCAAGACCAGGCAGTGTTTCATTCTGTTGTATATGAGTTGGAACCAACTCAACAGCACCTAACAACAACGGCTTATAATTTGATTTTTGTCCTTTATTTCATTGATACGGTAATTTTATTATTTTATAATGTGAAACCAACCCTGCATTTCTGAGATAAACCCACTTTTCATGATATACTGTCATATATGTCATGTATATGTAGGCTGCTACATATATATGCATACTTTGCTGGATTTAACTTGTTAAAATTTTAAAGGATATTCACATTCGTGTTAATGATGACTATTAATCTAAAATTTTCTTTTCTTATAATATATTTGGTTGCTTGGCATTGGTAGTATGTTTATGAGTTAAATCACCATTTTTCCCTTAGTTTTCTGGAAGCATTTGTATAGGATTGTTTTCTTTCTCCCATGATTGATAAAAGTCACCAGCAAATTATCTTCACATGGATTTTTTTTTTCTTTTAACAGGATAGATTTTAATAAGTAATGTAATTTCTTCAACATGGATTTTTGCATTTTACTTTATTTCAATTTTGTGTAAGTTATATTTTAGTGGAATCTGCACATTTAATCGAAATGGTCATTTTACTATCATTAAGGTTTTTATTATGTTTCCTTTAGTATCCCTTTAATCTCTGTAGTATGTGTAGTTCTATATTCTGATGTTCTTTATATGGATCATTTATATCCTCTTCCCTTCCCTGTTTTCCTTCTCTTCACTCTGCTCCCCTCTCCTCTCTCTCTCTTTCTTCTTCTCCTTTCTCACTTTTTCTTATTGGTCTAGTAGGTCCTTATTAATCTTACTGTTTCTAATGAAATGCTAACAGCTATTATGGTTGTCTCCTGTATATAATGTGAGGTTTTCCTCTAACAGCCATTAAGAATTTATCTTTTGTTTTTTCTGTGACTTGATATTGACAAGCCCAAGCGTGTCTTCCTTTGTATTTATCATGCTTGGCATTCCTTGAATTTCTTGGATCTGTAAATAATTTTATTATTTAACCAAATGTGGGAGGTTTAAAGCTATTCATTTTTCTTTTTTTTTTCTACATTAGCCTTTCTGTGCTCTCATTCTGAAACTATTACTGGGTGCCATCAAGTCCATTCTAACTCACAGTGACCCCAGGTGACAGGGTAGAACTGACCATAGGGTTTCCTAGGCAGCAATCATTATGAAAGCAGATGGCTAAGTCTTTCTCACCTGGAGTCTTTCTCACTGGAGCCATTTATGAGTTTTTTTTTTTTTTTTTTTCTTGTTGTTGTTTTGTTTTGTTAGCAGTTAAAGTTAAATATTGATCCATCAAGGCTCCTTCATTCTGAGACTAAAATAAAATATTTCAGAGCACTATATTATGATCCACACATCTCAGAGGTTCTGTTCATTTGAAAAATAGTTTTCTTTCTTTTTCATTCTTCAGATTGAATATTTTTTTTTTACTACAGCTTCAATTTAAGGGACCTTTTCTTCCATCAGGTCCACTGTTAACATCGTGAATTATTATTTCATTTTTCATATTGTAGAATTCCCTTTTGTTCTTTTCCTTTAAAAAAACAACAACCTTTTATTTTAGAATGGTTCTAGATTTACAGAAAAATTGCAAAGATAATATAGAGAATTCCGATAGCTCTCACACCCAGTTTCCTATTAACCTCTTACGTTGTTGTTATGTGCCATGGGGTCAGACGCGATTCATAGCCACCACTCCTTGGGTTTCTGAGGCAGTATCACTATGGAAGTGGATTGCTCCATCTTTCTTCTGAGGAGTGTCTGGCGGATTTGAACCACCAGCCTTCTGGTTAGCAGTCAAGTGCCTTAGTATATATATTTTTTAATTAATACACAAATATATTATTAATAATTAATGCATATATAGTTTCTTTGCTTTAATCTTACATATACCACTCATTCCCAAGTTACTTTTCTCCCACCATCGTCAGTGAGGTTGTTTCATGTATTTGTAATCTAGTTAAATGTTTTTGTAACACTCTTCATTCCATCCTAGGATCCCCTGACTTTCAAATTAATCTTTTAGTATTTGCATACATACATACTCTTTTTGTTGTAGAGTTCTATGGCTTTTGAAAAATGCATAGTGTCATATATCTACGAACTCAGTGTCATACAGAATAGCCTAAAAAATCCTTGGTGCTTCAGCTATTCAAACTTCCTATCCCATAACCACTCGCAACCATAACTTTTTCATCATCTCTCTAGTTTTTCCTTTTTCCAGAATATCATATAACTGGAATTATATAGTACATAGCCTTTTTAGACTGACTTCTTTCACTTGGCTGCACTTTTGTAAGATTTATCCATGTCCAAGTCATTTTCTGGCTTGATAGCTCATTTCTTTTTATCATTGAATTCATCAGTTTGTTTATCCATTTACCTATTGAAGGATATTTTGATTGCTTCCAATTTTTGGCAAACATGGATAAAACTGGTGTAAACATTCATATGGAGTTGTTGGGTGGGCATGAGTTGAGATCAGTTGGATAAATACTTAAGAGTGTGCCTACCATGTTGTATGTATGGTAAGATAATATTTGCTTTGCAAGAAATTGCCAGGTTGTCTTCCAAAGTTACTGTAACATTTTGCATTTCCACAGGCAATAAGTGAGAGTTTCTGTTGTCCTACATTCTAGCCAGCAATTAGTTTTGTCAGTTATTTTTTTAGCCATTCTAATGGGAGTGTAATGACTCATAGTTTTTAAATTTACCATTCCTTAATGACTATGATGATCTGGTAGCATAGTGCCTAAGGCCCTTGACTGCTAACCAGGAGGCTGGTGGTTCAAAATCACCAGCCTCTCCTGGGAAGGAAGGTTGGGCAATCTATTTCCACAGTAATACTGTCTTGTAAACCCAAGGAGGGGTCATTGTGAGTGGGTCCCACTCGACCATGCATAATAACAACAACAACAATGATCTTTAGTACCTTTTACATGCTTATTTGCCAGCTGTGTATCTTCTCTTGTGTGGTGTCTGTTCAAATGTTTCCCTCATTTTGTAATGGGATTGTTTGCTTTCTTATTGTTGAATTTTAAAAGTTCTTTGTGTATCTTGAGTATGATTCTTTCATTATATGTGTGTTTTGTATTTTCAGGTTCTGGCTTGTCTTTTAATTCTCTTAACAACATCTTCCACAGAGCAAAATTTTTTCACATTAATAAAATCCAACATCAATATTTGTTTCATGGATTGTGCTTTTCGTGTTGTGTCTAAAAATGCATTATCAATCTCAAAGTCATGCACATATTCTTCTGTTTTCTTTTAGAAATGCTATACAACTTACATTTAGGTCTATGATTCATTGTGAGATAATGTTCATGAAATAAGGACTGGTATGTAGGGATTTATCAAGTCATCTATATCAAGGCAACACATAGTTATAAAATATTAAATTAGAAGATACTTTGAAGCCATTTTGCCTAATTTATGTCATAGGTGGGGAGGTGAGACTCAGAGAACTTCAGAGAACTGCTCATCTTTCTTTACTCAACTAGTTCCTGGCATAATTGATATTCACTCCCTCTCTAGAAACCTTTCTTCTACATCCATCTCTCAATTCTTGAGGGCTTGCTATCAAAAATTGTTGTTAATTTACCCTGAAATTTATACTTCTGATGTTTACTTACACTGATATGATGTTCAAGTGCTTGGTGTACTATTGAACTGTGTACTATATTCATGTAATGGTAAATGAAATAGTAGGGGATTCCCAAAGGAGGCAGAGAATATTATTTCAGAGAAGTTTGTGGATCCCATGATGAACATATCCATTTTACTCAGCAGGTTCATTTCCCAGGTCATACCAAGCAGATGATTCCAGCCAACTATTCCCAGGTGACAGGTTTTGTACTTCTGGGGCTCTCTCAGACATGGGAACTTCAGTTCTTCTTCTTCATTGTCTTTTCTGCTGTGTATCTTATGACTGTAACTGGAAATCTCCTCATTGTGGCTGTAGTAACCTCTGATCCACACCTGCACACAACCATGTACTTTCTCTTAGGTAATCTTTCTTTCCTGGACTTCTGCTACTCTTCTATCACAGCACCTAGGATGTTGGCTGACCTACTCTCAGGCAACCCCACCATTTCCTTTGGTGGCTGCCTGACCCAGCTCTTCTTTTTTCACTTCATTGGTGGCATCAAGATCTTTCTGTTGACTGTCATGGCATATGACCGCTATGTTGCCATTTCACAGCCCCTGCGCTACACTCTCATCATGAATCAGACTGTCTGTGGGCTCCTGATGGCAGCCTCCTGGGTGGGAGGTTTCATCCACTCCATTGTACAGGTTGCACTGACTATCCAGCTGCCATTCTGTGGGCCCGATAAACTGGACAACTTTTACTGTGATGTGCCCCAGCTGATCAAATTAGCCTGTACAGATATCTTTGTCTTAGAGCTTCTGATGGTGTCTAACAATGGCCTAGTGACCTTGATGTGCTTTCTGGTGCTTCTGGGATCTTACACAGCACTGCTAGTCATGCTCCGAAGCCACTCACGGGAGAGCCGCAGCAAGGCCCTGTCCACCTGTGCCTCCCACATTGCTGTGGTGACCTTAATCTTTGTGCCTTGTATCTATATCTATGCAAGGCCATTTCGGACCTTCCCAATGGATAAGGTGGTATCTGTGCTGTATACAATGGTCACCCCCATGCTGAATCCTGCTATTTATACTTTGAGAAACAAGGATGTTATCATAGCCATGAAGAAGCTGTGGAGGAGGCAAAACTTCTTTCTTGGTGCCCCAGAGCACTAACCCCACAGATAGTTAGAAAGGCAGGAATTCTGAGAGATGCATCAGGTTAACAACCTGTTTAGAAGGACCTATGAGGTGGCTTAAACTATTTATCCACTGGTTCTTGATTGTTCTTTGCCTTAGTCAAGTCCTGGTAATCTGAGTGTTTAGCCATGCTAGAGCCTATTATGAATGTTCTAGAACTGCTCCCAAATCCCTCTTACAGAAAAACCTTTAAGAGCTGTGCATAAGTGATGATTGATTGAGATGACACTTTCACAGAAGAGCATGACATAGGCCCTGAAAGGAAGCTCCAATTGCAATATGCATGGTGTTTCTTTCTTAATTAAAACACATTTGAGGAAGTCAAAACATATGTAAAGAAGTATAAACTTTCTGGAGACAGGAGAAACCCCAATGTTACAGTAGGTGTAGGACCCTAAATCCCAATTTCAAGAAGCTGATTGAATTTATGATCAACAAAGAACATAGCAATTACCTTGGAAAAAGTACATAAACATTATGGATATTGTATTGTCTGATCTGGCCTATGGCCATATCTCCAACCTCTTTTTTCCCTTCTTTTCTATACTTTTATATTTTATATAACTCTTGTTCATTCTCAAGGCTCAGTTAAAGATTTCTTCCTCAGAAGTGTGCTCCAATCTAAAGTAATACATCCTTCCCTCATTATAAAACCCAACTCTTTCCTTGAAAGTATTAATTGCAAGTTACAACTACATATTTATTTGTTCATTTAGTTGATTTTTGTCTGCCAATCCCACTTTACAATAAATAGCATAAAATGAGGAATCATGTCTACCCTGTTCAAGATCTAGCCCCAGAGACAAGGCAGAGCCTTGAAATAAAAAAGATGCCTACAATGAAATATTTAAGGAAGCACTAACTCTCATGGTTGCACAACATGAGTTGCCTAGAACAATGTCAGAAATACTAGATATTTAGTAATATTTTTTAAAATAATGACTAAATGATTTTTCCCATATTTGGAGTCTATGAAGTAGAATTTTATGACTTAGAAACTAGAAATATCCAAATATTTCATTAATCTCACAATTCTTCCCCTAGGAAATTCTTCCAAGGCTGTTAGTCATATAAAGAACAATACAAAATAAGAATCAAAGACCTATACATTGCTTTAGCTAGAATTTGATTTTTCAGTACAGAAGTTCTGGTTAATCTTCTTTGTAATACCCAATCTAGATGGCAAGCCTCAGAGAGCCTTCTACAAGCTAAATCCGAATCTCCCTATTTTAGTGCCTTCTTACTGGCTACATGGTATAAGAGACTAAAGCAGAATAAAAGTGGTTAAGACATATACGAGGAAGAAGAGGAACAGCTTCCTTGCAGGGAGGCCACATGAGATTCAGAGATTCCAACCCAAAGAAAATGTGTTCTAACTAGGATTGTAAAATTTGACTAATGAGTTGGCCTTCTCTGTGGGGAGGTGGAGGCATAAGGAGATTTCAGGGAGGAAAAAAAGGCTGATTATATTGTATATTCATGAAGACTGATCTTTTATTATCTCAGAAAAATGTAGGGTGGTGCCTGAGTGATTTGAATTTCAAATACCTTTTTTTTTTTTTTTTCTTAAAATGAAATAAATTTTAAGCTCCCAACTTAATAGGAACATTTTTCTTTTCTTGTGGTCCTCATAGTCTCCTAGCAGCAGTGAGTCCATGCCACCACAGGATGCCTCTCAGGGCCTTCTTCACCTTGTCATTTCAGAGAGTGAAGATGAATGGGTTCAGGAGGGGGGTGACAATGCAGCTCAGGACAGAGGCCCCTTTGTTGAACAATAAGGACTGGGTCTCTGACAAGTGGATGTAAAGGAAGATGGAACTGCCGTAGGCAATGATCACCACTGTAAGATGTGAGGCACAAGTAGATAAGGCTTTCCTCTGTTCACCAGCTGTGGTGGACCTGAGAATTGTGGCCAGAATGCAGGCAGAGGAAACTGATGTCATTCCTAGAGAGCCAAGTAACACTGTAGAGAGCATGAAAGCCACCAGCTCTGGCAATCATATATTTCCACAGGAAAGCCTCAGCAAGGGCTAACTGTCACAAAAGAAGTGGTCAATGCAGTTGGGACCACATTAAGATAGGCTGGACATGAGAACAGTGAAACAAAGGACCCAGAGGAATCCAGCTAGCCAGGAGACTAGCACTAGTCAGGAACAGGCATGACCACTCATCAGCGTCGGAGTGGTCTACATATTGCTAAGTAACGATCCAGAGACATGAAAGCCAAGATGAAGTGCCGAGGTCCAGTCTCAGCTGTGGGTCTCTGGAGGGAGAGGTGAT
>NW_006921845.1:646878-652235 GCF_000298275.1 Orycteropus afer afer | reverse complement strand
CCAAGTGGGTGTAGGGTATAGTAACAAGAAGAATGTCATACCTTTTCAGTCTTGCAGGCCCCGAGTGTCCTTGGGGTTGCTGGAAAGCAGAATGTGTTCTTAAGCCCCAGAAATCTGCGAGAGCGCTGTCTCTTTGAATATCCAAAATAGTCAAACCACTTTTTAAACCTTCAAAATGGCGGTGCCCCCCGGACTGGCAAAAGTCCACAGCTCAGCCCACCTTTCTCTTCACGTTCTCCGTTTGTTCCCCAGCCACTGTGCACAGTCTTCCATGCAGTCCCTGGCTAGCAGGGTGATTTTTAGGTTAATTCTTAGGTCCTATCACCACTCGGGAATCTCCAAGCCGTCTGTTGCTGCCAGACCGCAGCTCCATGTGATTCCTTTTTTGGTATTTTCACGCAAATTCTTCTGCTAGTTGGGGTTTAGTCCATTTTTGTATCCTTCCCTTCAAGGCTCAGGGGTCCAAGATTATCTTCTGAGTCTGTGTTAATTGGTTTCCCTTTTCTTTGTTGAAGAGGGTCTGTGCAGTCCTTCTGCCTAGTCCGCCATCTTGCCAGAACCTCTCCATCATCTTTTGATGTTTCCTGCATCATTCAGTATTTTGCCCATAGAACCTTTCTCCATATTACAACTTAAGGCTTGAATTTTTCTTCATTTCTTTCAGCTTGAGAAATGATGAGTGTATTCTTCCCTTCTGGTTTTCTAACTCTAGGTCTTTGCACATTTCTTTGTAATAGTTGACTTTGTCTTCTTGAGCTGCTCTTTGACATCTTCTGTTTGGCTCTTTGATCTTGTCCTTTCTTCCATTTGCTTTAGCTACTCTCCATTCAAGGGCAAGTTTCAGGGTCTCCTCTGACATCTATTTTAGTATTTTCTTCTTTTCTTGTTTTTTAATGACTTTTGCTTTCTTCATGGATGATGTTCTTGATGTTATCCCACAATTCCTCTGGTTTTCAGTCACTGGTGTTCAATGCTTCAAACCTATTCTTTAGATGGTCTCTAAATTCAGGTGGGATATAATCAAGGTCATGTTTTGGCTCTTGTGGACATTTTTTAATTGTCCTCAACTTCAACTTGAACTTGCATATGAGCAGTTAATGGTCTTTTCCACAATCAGCTCCTGGCCTTGTTTTGACTGAAGATATTAAGCTTCTCCTTTGCCTCTTTCCATAGATGTAGTCAATGTGATTCTTGTGTACTCCATCTGGTTAAGTCCACATGCATAGCTGCCATTTGTGTTGTTGAAAAAAGGTATTTGCAATGAATAGGTTGTTGGTCTTGCAAAATTTTATCATGCGATCTCCAGAATTATTTCTATCACAAAGGCCATATTTTCCAATTACTGGTGATTGTTCTTTGCTTCTAAGTTTTGCACTCCAATCACCAGTGATAATTAACACATCTTAATTGCATGTTCTGTCAATTTCAGACTGCAGAAGTTGGTAAAAATCTTCAATTTCCTCATCTTTGGCTTTGGTGATTGGTGTGTAATTTGAATAATAGTAGTATTAACTGGTTTTCCTTGTAGGTGAATGGACATCATCTTATCACTGACAGCATTGTACTTCAGGATAGATCTTGAAACTTTCTTTGTGATGATGAGTGCCACGCTTTCCTGGTTCCATATACTGTTTTGGTTACCTCTAGTGTTACTCTGACAGAAATGTACCACAAATGTGATGGCTTTAACAAACAGGACTTTATTCTCTTACAGTTTGAAGGCTAGAGTCCTAGTTCAAATTGCCAAGCTCTAGGGGCAGGGTGAAAGCCCCTTGGCCTTGAGCTTCATCTCTGTCTCTTGCTCCTGGCCCACTGAAGCTAGAGGCATCTCTTCACTCAGACAGCTGCTGGTTGCTGGTGCTGACAAATCTAAGGTTGACACGTGAAAAGGCACAGTCCTGATATTACCAAACCATATTGCAGGGCATTGATTCAAGTCTATGAAAGTCCCAAGATCAGCAGAGCATGCCAGTCTACTAAACAATGACTCAGTTACATGTAGGGTTCAAGTGTGCCATAAACTAAAGCCCATTCCCAAAGCTGCTTCTTATATACGGGAAGCAGACCACATCCCTAAAGAAGATACTGAGCTGCTCCAATAGATGCCACCATGGAGTTAATTACCAATCTCACCATGGAGAATAACTACTTCCAGCTGCCCAGCCACTCAACCATGCCCAGCCAAGTTGACACACAAACTTAACTACCACACTGGCACAGTAGGTTATATGATTGTCTGATTCAAAATGGCCAAAACAAGTCCATTTCAGCTCACTAATGCCTAGGATATTGATCTTTATATGTTCCATTTCATTTCTGACAACTTCCATTTTTCCTAGATTCTTATTTCATACATTCCATGTTCCGATTATTAATGGATGTTTGCAGCTGTTTCATCTCATTTTGAGTCATGCCACATCAGCAAATGGAGGCCCCAGAAGCTTTACTCTATCCCAGTCTGTCTTAGTCTGGATTCTCCACTGAAACCTGTGCACCATGGGTAACCCTGCTAGCATTTGAAACACCAGTGGCATAGCCTCCAACCTCACAGCAATATGCAAGCCACAGCAGTTCGACAAACTGACAGACAAGTTCATCTCCCTTAGCTGTTCCAAATAGCTCCACTCTCTTCCTGGTCCCCCTTACCTTTTCCAAACTGCTACCATCTCACTTCCTGGTCTCCCTTAGCTGTTGCAAACCACTGATGTCTTGCTTCCTATTCTTCCTTAGCTGTTCCAAATACCCATAGCTTGCTTCTTGTTCCAAACTGCTGCTGGTTTGCTTCCTGGTCTCCTTTCAAGATCAAGTAATAGAGGCAGGATTTAATATCAAATCTCTGTGGCTCAAAAACACATATGACTTTTGCTATTTCATTTAAGCTGAGTACCACATGAGTATTGGGGCTCAGAGGAATCTGGAGTACTGATAAAGTAAGAGAATATCTTACAGAATAAATCTACCATGAACAAAATCTTATCAGTGTCAAGTATTTGTGACCATTATATGACCTGGCATAATATAAAATAACAGAATAAAAAACCCTCAGTTTCTGGTATCTTCAGAAATTTTGTATTACTTAATCAACTAGAGAGCCACATGGGATATGGATTATGCAAAGCCTCAAACCTGTCATAAGGTGTTGATTTTTTTTTTTTTTTTTAACCAAGACTTCTAAAGATTACAAGAAACCCCTCTTCCTAGCAACACTTATTAGCCTTCTTTCAACCTTGGCTCTCCCAGAATAATAGACATTAGATGGGAAAGGAGAGGGAACAATATCAATGGGTATATCAACTTACCTCTTCAACTTTTGCTTTAATTTGGAGATCTTGTTCTTGGAGCTTTTGTCATTGTATGAAATCCTTCCAAAAGTTTTAAAGAGTTGGGGTTCACTAGACATCTTGGTTCCAGGATCTGTTTCTCACATTCTGCACCAAATACTTAGGATTATATAGATGCTGACTGTAAATTAGGCAAGCTGTTGGAAAAAAAATTATAAGACCAAAAAAAAAAAAAGTTAGTCCCAGTAATCAATACAAACTGGTACTGGTATAAGGATAAGCATATAGATCAATAGAAAAGAATCAAGAATACAGAAATAAACCCGAACATGTATCAAAATCTCATTTTGACAAGGGTTCTAAGACAATTCAATGAGGGAAATAATAGTCTCGTCAACAGTAACAAAAAGAATAATTTTTTTCCAGTGCTAGGGCAACTGGATCTGCATGTACAAATGAATGAAATTGAATTCACACATCACACGATGTATGAAAATTAACACAAAATATATCAGTGACCTATATATAAGAACCAAAACCTTAACACTCTCAGAAAAAAGTATATGGGTAAAGCTTCAAGATTTTTGTTTGTTTGTTTGTTCAAATAATTTATTCTTACATATGACACCAAAAAATAGCTGCAAAACAGAAATAGATAAATTAGACTTCATCAAAATGAAAAACTTTTTTACTTGCTTCATGTGATAGAAAGTGAGAAGACAACCTAGAGGATGGGAGGAAATGTTTGGTAACCAGATATCAGATAAGGGTTTAATATCTAGAATATATAAAGCAATAAAATTCAATAACAAAAGGCAAATAATCTAATTAAAAATAGGCAAAGTATTTGAATAGGCATTTATCCAAAGAACAAATACAAATAGCCAATAAAAAACAAACAAACACACTGCCGTGGAGTCGAGTCTGAGTCATAGCAATGCTTCCTTGGGTTTCCGAGGTGGTATCACTATGGAAGTAGATCTCCCAATCTTCCTTCCAAGGAGTGGCTGGTGGATTTCAACCACCAGCCTTCTGGTTAGCAGTCAAATGCCTTAGGCACTATGCTACCAGAGCTTCTAAGATGCCCATCACCATTAGTCATTAGGGAAATGCAAAATAAAACCATAATAAGTTCCATGAGTGACTTCATTTGCCTGTCTCTCATATAACTTCAGATAATAGCACTATCATCCTTGTATATACTTATTTACTATTGGAGGGATCACTCTTTGGAGAAGGGTCTAAGGCTTGGTAAAATAAGTAGTCATCAAAAAATAGGAAGACCTTTAATAAGATGGACTGGCATCGTGGATGCAACAATGGACTGAAACAGAACAATGATCATGAGGATGGTGCAGGATTGAGCAGTGTTTTGTTAAGCAGTACATTGAGTTGCCAATTCAACAGCACCTAACAACAACATACAATATGTTATCATTCTTAATTTCAAAATAACTTGTAGATTGGCCTACTTAATGTATAGGAAGACATGACTAAAATCACACAGAAATTGTTAGCTTTGTTATTGGAAATGATTTCTTGGATCTATGCACTTTGTACCCCAAAACATTCCATGACAAGATAAGAATCTGTAAAGAGAATTAGAACTATGTGGATAGACACACCCACCCCCCCACCCCCCCACACACACACACATTTTTCATTTGATCTACATAATGACTTAGTCTACAAGATTGTTATCTTTGTTAGGTGCTGTTGAGTCATTGCTGACTCATAGCGACCCCATGTATGGCAGAACAAAACACCACCCGATTGCTCGCCGGCTCCATGACTCTTGCTACACTTGAGGCCATTGTTGCAGCCACTGTGTCAATTCATTTCGCAGAAGGCTTCTCTTCTTTCGTCGACCCTCCTTCTTACCAAGCATGACATTCTTCTCCAAGGAATGGTCCCTTTTGACAATATGACCAAAGTAGGTGAGATGAAGTCTCGCCATCCTCACTTCCAAGGAGCATTTCAGCTGCACTTCCTCCAGGACAGATCTGTTAGTTCTTTTAGCAGTCCATGGTACTTTCAGCATTCTTCGCCAGCACCACAACACAAAAGCATCAACTC
>NW_006921845.1:643610-646778 GCF_000298275.1 Orycteropus afer afer | reverse complement strand
CTAGGCCCTGATCGTTTTAATCTCTCTAAGAAAGGGAGAGAGTAAAAAGGAACTCTTTTTCCATCTACCCACACCATTTTTTTACCTTCTATGTAGGCCCCAGTATAAGGAAGAGGAAGGTCATGCCATCGGGAAGGTTTAGGCTCCCCTCCCCGAGGAGGATACCAAAGTCTACCATTAATTCTATAAGCTACATTAGAAGGAGGCTTAACTGTAGGAGGCAGCCACTTAGGCCAAAGTTTCTTCCTATCAGGAGTAATCCCTTTTCTATGTTGTGTTGCAGGGGTTGATATTGTAGGACAGTGAGTAGCCATGACATCTTTCCACCAATGTGAATTCTCAATGTCTTTAGGATTCCCAGGGGCATTTCCAGCTCTGGATCATCATGGGGATTTCTAGGAAAACCAGGGTTTTTGGAATTGAAAATCAGAGAGTCATCTGGAAGGTGGCCTGATTCATGGGAAACACGAAAATCAGTTTTGGACCCTCTGGGATCAACCAGAAGGAGCATGATCGCCATAAAGATTATTGTAGCAATTAAAATAATGGACCAGAATACAATTGAAAGTAAAGGTGGAATTGACTTCCACGCAAGACACTTGACAGCTGGAGCTTTGTCAAGCAGCAGTCGTAGAGGTCTGGGCATCGCCAAGGAAGAAGTCATTGGTGCCTAAGAAGAAGTAGAGGTAGGACTGGATGATGCAGCAAGCAAATAAGATGCTGTGATCCCTTCTAAGTATAATGACAAGCATCTTGGGAACTACAACTGACACAAACAACAGCTCCAGAGAGGACGGGTTTTGCAGGATGAGATACATCTGTGTGTGCATGCATCTGTCAACCAAGCTCAGCACAATAATTAACAGGTTGCCTGTGGCTGTTACAATGTAGGTCACCATCAACCCCAGGAATAACAGGAACTGCAGGATATAGCTGCCAGGGAAGCCCAGAAGGACAATCTCTGTCACCTGAGTCCAATTTTTAGGACTCATCTCCAGACACCTGCAAGGGAAAAGAAATAGAAATTTGCTAACAATCATCATTTAATCAACCATTAAACTAATTATGGAGCACTTAGTACTTTCTTACATTCTGGGAATATGTTGATCTATATTTCTGCCAGCAAGACTGGCATAGAAAAACAAATCTGGTAGCAAGCAGAAAAGCAATAATAATGTGGATGATATAGAGTACTAATTATGTACTAGGAAATTTGTATGCAATATCCTCTGTTACAGCTGCCCTTAAAGATAGATATTATTGTTCTCATCTATAAATAAGTAAAAAAATGACTGTTTTTTTTTGGTAGGTGTCATCGAGTTGTCTCCATCTTATAGTGACCCTACGTACAACAGAACAAAATGCTGCCTGGTCCTGTGCCTGCCCCATGATCCTTGCTATACCTGAGCCCATAATTGTAGTCACTGTGTCAATCCATCTTGTTGAGGGCTTTGCCCTTTTTTGTTGACCCTCCTCTTTATCAAGCATGATATCATTCTCCAGGAAATAGTCCCCTCTGACAACATGACCAAAGTAGGTGAGAAAAAGTCTGACCATTCTCACTTCTAAGGAGTGTTCCAGCTGCACTTTGTCCAGGACAGATTTGTTAGTTCTTTTAGCAGTCCATGATACTTTCAATATTCTTCGTCAACATCAAAACTCAAAAGCATCAACTCTTCTTTGGTCTTCTTTATTCATTGTCCAGCTGTCACATGCATAAGAGACAATTGAAAATACTATGGTTTGGGTTAGGCACACCTTAGTCTTCAAGGAGACATCTTTCCTCTGCAGCTGGAAAGAGATCTTTTGCAGCAGATTTGCCTAATGCATTTGATGTCTTGACTGCTGCTTTCATTGCTGTTGATTGTAGAACTAAGTAATATGAACTTCAATTTTTTTCTCCATTTATCATGATGCTGCCTATTGGTCTAGTTGTGAGGATTTCTGTTTTCTTTTCATTGAGGTGTAATCCATACTGCAGACTGTAGTCTTCAGTCTTCATCAGTAAGTGCTTCAAGTCATCCTCACTTTCAGAAAGTCAAATTGTGTCATCTGCATATCACAGGTTGTTAATGAGTCTTTCTCCCATCCTGATGCCACATTCTTCTTCATATACTCCATCTTCTTGAAGTATTTGCTCAGCTTACATATTGAATAAATATGGTGAAAGGCTACAACCCTGACACACTCCCTTCCTGATTTTAAGCCATGCAGTATCACCTTGTTCTGTTCAAATGACAGCCTCCTGATCTATGTACAGGTTCCTCATGAGCACAATTTAGTGTTCTGGAATTCCCATTCTTCACAATGTTATCCATAACTTGTTATGATCCACACAATCAAATGTTTTTGCATAGTCAATAAAACACAAGTAAATATATTTCTGGTATTCTTTGCTTTCAGCCAAGAACCATCTGACATCAACGATATTCGTCATTCCTTGTCCTCTTCTGAATCCAGTTTGCATTTCTGGAAGTTCTCTGTCAATATACTGCTCCAACCATTTTTGAATTATCTTCAGTAAGATTTTATTTAGAAGGCATTTGACTGGTAACCAGAAGGCTGTCTGTTCAAACCCACCTGCCACTTCTTGGGAGGAAGATTGAGTAATCTACTTCCATAGTGATAATACCTCAGAAACCCAAGGAGGGTTACTATGATCAGATCTGACTTGACAGCAATGAATTAGATTTTTTTTTTTTTCTTTTAAGATTTTATTTGGATGTGATATTAATGATGTTGTTGTTAGTTGTTATGTGCCATCAAGTCGGACCCGACTCATAGCGAACCCTCCTTGGGTTTCTGAGGCAGTATCACTACAGAAGTAGATTGCCCCATCTTCCTTCCGAGGAGTGGCCGGTGGGTTTGAACCGCCAGCCTTCTGGTTAGCAGTCAAGTGCCTTAGCCACTATGATATTGTTCAATAATTTCCATGTTCTATGAGATCACCTTTCTTTGGAATGGGTACAAATATGGACCTCCTCCAGTCAGTTGGCCAGGTAGCTGTCTTCCAAATCTCTTGGCATAGCTTGTTTTTCTCCAATTCTTTCAGTGCAGCTTCAACTTCTTCCTTCAGTACCATTTGTTCTTGATCATATGCCACCTCCTGAAATGGATGAACATCAACCAGTTCTTTTAGGTACAGTTACTCTGTGTATTCCCTCCATC
>NW_006921845.1:614155-642895 GCF_000298275.1 Orycteropus afer afer | reverse complement strand
GTGCAATATTAATGATATTGTTCGATAATTTCCACATTCTGTGGGATCATCTTTCTTTGGAATGGGTACAAATATGGATCTCTTTCAGTCAATTGGCCAGGTAGCTGTCTTCCAAATCTCTTGGCATAACCAAGTGAGTGCCTCCAGTGGGGCATCCATTTGTTGAAATATCTCAATGGGTATTCCATCAATCCAAGGAGCCTTGTTCTTTGCTAATTCCTTCATTGCAGCTTCGACTTCCTCCTTCAATACCATTGGTTCTAGATCATATGCCACTTCCTGAAATGGATGAAGATCGACTGGTTCTTTTTGGTACAGTGACTCTGTGTGTTCATTCCATCTTCTTTTGATGCTTCCCACATCATTTAATATTTTGCCCATAGAATCTCTCAATATTGCAACTCCAGGCTTAAATTGTTTCTTCAATTCTTTCAGCGTGAGAAATGCCGAGCATGTTCTTCCCTTTTGTTTTTCTAACTCAGGTCTTTGCACATTTCATTATAGTAATTGGCTTTGTCTTCTCAAGCTGCTCTTTTAAATCTTTGGTTCAGCTCTTTTATCTTGTCATTTCTTCCATTTGCTTTAGCTGCTCTCCACTCAAGGGCAAGTTTCAAAGTCTCTTCTGTCATCCGTTTTGGTCTTTTCTTCTGTTCTCATCTTTTTAGTGACCTCTTGCTTTCTTCATGGATGATGTACTTAATGTCATACCACAATTCTGGTTTTAGGTCATTGGTGTTCAATGCAGCAAATCTATTCTTTAGATGGTCTCTAAATTCAGGAGGAATATATTCAAGATCATATTTTGACTCCCGTGGACTTGTTTTAATTGTCTTTAACTTCAAGTTGAACTTGCGTATGAGCAGTTGATGGTCTTTTCCACAATCAGCTCCTGGCCTGGTTTTGGCTGAAGATATTGAGCTTTTCCATCACCTCTTGCCACAGATGTAGTCAATCTGATTCCTGTGTGTTCCATCAGTGAAGTCCACATGTATAACCACCGTATGTGTTGTTGAAAAAAGGTGTTTGCAATAAATAAGTCGTTGGTCTTGCAAAATTCTACAAAATTAGTTGGCTATTATTATCTCCACTTTACGATTGAGCAAACTGGAACACAGCAGATTTTAGAAACTCAGAGGTAGAGCTAAATTGTTTTCTAAGCCTGGATCCTGACCATGACACTTGAAAATATGTTTATGATACTGAATCTTCTAAAAATTTTTTTGAAGAATATTTGAAATGTCCCAATAATGCTGCATAATATTAACAGCTAGTTTATGCTACACTAGGCATTATTCATTCATTTCATCATTAAATCCTTTCAGCAACTGCACAAGACAAAAACAAACAAACAAAAAGAAAAAACAAATTCACCGCTGTCAAGTGAGATAGTCATTATTATTATCCCCATTATACAGGTAAAGGAATCAGGATTAGAGGAATTAAACAGCCCAACTAGTAAGCAGTACTGTTAAGGATTAGAAGTGTGATTTCAGAGACTACACTATTAACCACAAAGCCATAGACTACAAATTTGGTTTGCTATCATCATCCAATTGTTACCCAACTTCATCTGTCAACTGATGATAGGAATTCTTAATAGTTTCACTGTAAGACTTTGATCCAGAGAAAATGTAAATGACTAAGGATGTGTGCTGGATTGAGCCTTATTCAAGGGGTTTTGAACCTCTTGTACCTGGCCCAGAAAAATGGAAAGTAAGTATTATGGTTCCCAGTAACCCCTCCCAACTCCCAGTTAAAGGCCTACCCTTCCTAACTGGGCCATAGAAGCTCATTCTATTACAAGGATATACTAAATCTCCACCAAGTAGAAATTTAATGGTTCTACTTGGATAAAACTTCAAAGAATAATCATGCTTTATTTCTAATCACAGACTGGTTTTAGATCTATGATCACATACAAGTATCTACTTACTCTTTCAATCTTCAGTAAATAGTCCCTCACAGCATGGGATATTAGGATTATTATTCTAAGTCCAAATGGAATCATCAAAACCTTCTGACCTCCTTTTTTGGAAGATGGGTTATTTCTTTTAGGGTTTACCATTAATTTGTTCTTTTCATCCCCTTTCTCAATCCCTTCACCAACATGAGTGGTTTTAGTCTTGTAAATTTCTCCTGAGGTGACAGGACCACTATGTGTCAATGTGTGTATTTATCTTCCAAGTTATACTTTTTAGTCAGCACTCATCTCATGCACCTTTCAGACAATTCCTTCATATCCATTGCCAACACGATTTCTTGTTATATTTCTCTTTTCCTCTCTTTAGATGTATCACTGGTTTCTCTACATTTGATTAAACTTTATATCTTATTAATTAAGGGTTAACAACAACAACAACAACAACAACAAAAAGCCCAAACTCATGGCTATTGAGACATTTCTGACTCATAACAACCCCATTGGGTTTCTGAGGCTGTTTCTTTATGGAGGTAGATTGTCCAGTCTTCCTTCAGTTGAATAGCTGGTTTGAACTGCTGACCTTCATGTTAGCAGTCAAGTCTCTTATCCAATTAAAAAAAAAAAAAAAAACAAATGCACTGCCGTCAAGTCAGATCCAACTCATAGCAACACCTCCTTGGGTTTCCGAGGCAATATCACTATGGAAGTAGATTGTCCAGCCTTCCTGCTAAGGAGTGGCTTGTGGGTTTGAACCACCAGCTTTCTGGTTAGCAGTCAAGTGCTTTATGCACTACTACAATTAAATTATTACTTAATAGCAGATTTTGAATCTTTATTTCCCCAAATGTGGTCCATGGAAAACTCACATCAAAATTCCTTGTCTTGTTTCTTAACAATGCTGATTTCTATGCTGTACTCTCTATCAATGCTATCACTCTTTGGTGCCAGTGCCCCAAAATATATATTTTTAACAAGTAAAAAATCTTATTTACATTAAAGTTTGAGAAGTACTAGATATGGAGAAAGATGAGTGTTAGAAGATTTAAGTGTGATTAGGGGAAAGGACTGATGTAGAAGGGAGGTAGAGGTTGGAATTAGATATAGTTGAGCCCAGAAATAAGAGATCTAGTTTTTTAAAAAATAAAAACACCACCAAGGCTTTAAAATGGTTGCAGAGTTAACTATACAGCTGATTCAAAACTTCAATAAATCTACTTCTGAATCTCACAACACTCAAGATGACTATCTCATAGTCCAACATGTTCCCTGGTATGCAGAGACTATTTACTACATACCAGGGAGCTCTGGTAGCATAGTGGCTAAGACACTTGCCTGTTAACCAGACGGCTGGCGGTTCAAACCCACCAGCCACTCCTCGGAAGGAAGGTTGGGCAATCCTACTTCCATAGTGATACTGCCTCGGAAACCCAAGGAGGGGTCGCTATGAGTCAGGTTTGACTCGACGGCAAACAACAACAACAACAACAACAGAGATACAAAGCCTTGTCTTAGCTTGTGCTACAATAACAGAAACAGCAGAAGTAAGTGACTTTATAGAACAGAAATTTATTTTGTCACAGTTCTGGATGCTAAAAAATCCAAATCAGAATCTTCACCATGTCGATTCCTTCCTGGTCAGTAGCCATGAGCATTCCTTGCTTCTGGATGATCCTCACATGACATCTGTCTTCCCCAGCATGTGCTCATATCTATGTCTAATCTGATTTTTCATAATTTCTCAAATAATTCCTTTTAGAAGGATTAGCACAAGGCTTATCCTTATGAATTGTTGTTGTTGTTGTTATGTGCCATTGAGTCTCCCCGACTCATAGCGACCCTTCGGGTATCCGAGGCAGTACCACTACGGAAGTAGATTGCCCAACCTTCCTTCCGATATCCTTATGAGGTTGAAGGTTAAAGATGTCTAAGTTTTCCAAATTGCTGTACTACTCTATCATCTCTAAAATCATACTCCTCCTTTTTCCCTCAGTACTCTCCCATCTGTCCTAAGGTTCCATATTTCACTATAAGGTCTCACAGAACTCAAAAACTGCCAAGGCTGGCAAGTCCCACATTTGTGGGTAGGTCTAGAAGGTTATCCTCATTCACATGGTTGTAGGGGCTGGAAAACCCAAATTGATGGGTCAGCTGACTGACTGCTGTCTCAAGCCCAGGGGTGAGATGATGACAAACCAAAGCAGGATCCAGAGCAAGAGAGCAAACTTTCCCAGAACATTCACAAATGTACTTTCAGGGAAACTAGGGGTGGTCACACCCTCCAGCAAGGTGGGACTAAAGATGCATTCCCCCTGAACAGGGGTAGAGACTAGGATTTACAACACATCACAAACAGGAAGACTATGGCTAGAAGGACCATATTAAGCAATTCACTGTACTGCAATAACTCAGCCTGATTAATGTTAGGACACATCCTATATATGTATGGTCTTGTTAACATAACAAAGAAATCCCTATTTCCATACAGGATTGCATTCACACTCTAATAAGGGATAGAAATATGCAAATGGAAAATTTCACTAGAACTCATTAAGGTTATAATAAAAGTAAAATAATAATTTCGTGGAGGCAGAGAAATGGAAGGGATAAATTTTGCTTAGGGACAGCATTGAACGCTTCATAAGGTTAGTAACATTAAACCAAACATTTAAGGATACGTTTTTCTAGATTAAGAAAGAATGTGAGTCTTTTAGGTTTAGAAAAGTAATTAATTAATAAAACTCTTGAGTTTTTTTAATAGGAAAAAGAGATTATGAAATTATTCCATTTTTGATTATCAAACTACTGTTTAATATATACTCATAGCTATTATATAAGTATATTCTGCTTTAAAATTAGCCACAGTGGCACATAATATTTGTTGAATGAAAGAATAATTTAAACTTGATAGGACTAAAGGGTCATAGGGACACAAGCTGACTTTGCTCTTGAGACAGAAGAAATTAAACGTTTATCTTTGGATTCTTTCCATCTTTGCTAGAAGTACCATAATATACCTATTACATGGTATTCTTCCTTTTAAGCAATTGTTAAATAATCTTATTAATATGTTAATTTAAAGAGATATGACTATTTTGACCTATTTGCATTTTCATACAAATAATGTAAATCCAAAAGGTCTTAATATATAAATGACTGATGCAGTAATTGTGGAATAATATACTCCCTTGAAATTGTGGTACTATTTAGGGCAGAGTTCTTTGTCCTGTGCTCTCTGAAATGTCATGAGCTATTAGTTACTCCTTTACATGTAAAACTTAATCTTTACAAGGAACTTCAATGATCATCATACTAAGTATAAAATTTTCCAAAAGCTATAAGCTTGATACTTCAGCAAACAGAAAGTTGAGCTCATTATTTGATGTCCATGATATGCAAATTAGAGCTTTTCATACTGCAATAATGTATTTAATTGCCTCATGTACTTCTCTATCTCTGTAGAATTCAACAGCTAAAAACTTGAATGGAGGGATCTCATTTCATTTTTCCTTTAGTAAGCAAAATCTTTTTGCTATACGTAAGGAAACATGCTATATTTGTCAGTACTTCAAATCTGTATTCCTTAAAGTACATTTATATAAACCTCCCTAATTCCAATGAGTTAAGGTCTAAGTCAGGAGTAAGAATAGGTCCTGGGTATACAAAGTTGCCTAGGAATGGGGCTAATAACGTTAGCTTTTGTACCTGTTCCAATACGACACTTCTTAGATTTCTTCCCTTCACCAGTTTGAAGAACATGAATTCACAGGACCTACTGGCTCCTGTCTAGGGTCAATGGAGCACACAGAAGGCTTCTTTCACCAACAGTTCCTTTTGCTCAAGTAACACCAAACAAAACTCATTCACAGTATTGACAGAGAAGTTCATATAACTTTGTATGATTATCTCCTTCCACACCCAATCCATTAAAATTGAACTTACTTTAAACTGAAAGCCCAAAAGGAAACAACTTTTACCCAAATTCACTAAAAATAAACAATGTAATTAGTTCTTTGAGGCTATAGGGAGTGAGTTCATTGAGGTTTGTCATAGAGTGACACATGTACTTCTTCAACCAAAAGGAGAATTATTTATTAGGTAAATTTTCTTAAGAAAATTTGCTACTGCTTTCAAACTTTGGAAAATTCTCTTAAAGTAGGTAGTGATTCAGTAAGGCCTTAGATGTCTTGACCATGTAATGAAATTACAATAATTAAATAAATACATGTAATCACTCTTAATAACAAAACCCACCTATATTCATTGAGTGAATAATATAATAGTTACTGCATACATTGTATTTTTACACAAATATTACATGCCTGACTTCTATATTTGTTTATCAAGGGCACTCTCCCCTGGGAAGTATTTTCCTAAGTGCCATGCTAATTTTTTATACTTCTTGCTGAAGAAAAGTTAGCATAGCTTGCTTACAAAAATGCTAGAGGAGAGGGAGCAGTTGGCAAACAAATGTAGAAGCTTACACCACTAGTTGCACGAACTTGGGTAAGTTATCTAAATTATCTGAACTTCAATTTTATCATCTGTAAAGTGTATTTTACAGGGCTTTCAAGTGTATGGGTTGTGTCTACCCAGGTATTAAAGAGATTTGAATCTTGATCATGATCAATTATAACAAATAAAGTTCTCACCTCATTTATACAAATTGAATTCAATTCTATAAACAGAAATTATTTGTTTTGCAAATTCTTTCCATTCCCCCACCCAGTGTTGAACTTGAAACTCATTAAAACTTGGAAGTGCATAATACACACTTTGAACTGACACAAGGCTGCACTTTCCTAGATGAAGTTCTACTATAAGATTTTACACACTTTGAAGTATATTGTTAATTGAAAATTGTATTGGCCTAATAGAGATTTAATAAAATATAAAGAACATATTTAAAAGCTCTATTCCAACCTTGGTTGGAATTAGGAAATATACAGTCATGTCAACCTATGTATTGGGGAATTTTTTTCTTTTTTAATTGTGATTTGGGTGAAAGTTTACAGAGAATATTCACTTACCATACAGTAGTTCACGTACACTTTGTCTCATGACATTAACTACAATTTACCACAGTGCAACAGTTTCCCTACCACTTCCTCCCCATAGTTACCCCTTCTCTGTGTCCTTCCCTCCATGTGTCTTGCCCCTTGAGCTATGTCCCTATGCATATACAGCCCTTCTATTCTCCCATGATTGCCCTCTCCAAGAAATGTATCTACCCAGTATAAATGTTCACCTCATACACCTGTCCTTTGTTTGGCTGGAAGCCACAGGTGTGGGTTCAATTCCAGACCTAAAGGGCAGCTAAGGGCCATAGGTTCAGGAGTTCCACCAGGTACTATCAGACCAGTAAACTTGGTCCCCCTTTTTATTTTTTTCCAAGTGCTTTTGAGTTTTGTTTCACATTGTTCTCCCACTCTATCCAGGATCTCCTACACAGATCCCCTCCGAGGTGTTAGCTAGTTCTTCTGGTCTCATAGTCATATAGGCTGAGGATTGCATGGTGTACCAGTCACTTGGACTAATTGTTTCCATGAATCTTTGGTTTTCTTTATTCTTCTTTGCTCTGGATGAGGAGAGACCCATCATTGCATCTAGATGGCTGCTTACAAGCTTTTAAGATCCCAGTCGCTACTCACCAAAGTAGGAGGTGGAACAATGTTTTCTGTACTGTGTTATGCCGATTGAGCTTGATGTCCCCTGCAACTATAGTCTCGATTCCTCAGGTCCAACTATTCGCTCCCTCTGAGTAGCTGACTGTGCCCAAGAAGTGACTACAAACTTGTCCCTTGCCAGCTCTACTATACAGCTGGGAATTCTTACAGAACATATAAATACACTTGTAGAAACATTGTCTGCCAACCTTGTACATGGTCTTGGGTACACTTCCCCCAGCATAGACATACCTAATAGTTTTGCCTGTCCACCCATCTATTCACTCATATATCCATGTTTGCCCTCACTGACAGAGCAGTATGGTATGTATAAAAGGATTCATCTTTGTTGTCTGTACCTCCCATGTACCTCTCATGTCTTCCTCTTCCACAATGCCACCATATTGATCACTCACATTTGGTACACTGCCCTTCCCTTCATCCAAATCAATGTTTGTCTCTTCATATCTAACAGTGTTCCCAATCCTCTCCTCCTACCCTGGTAACCAAAAAAGAAAATTTCCTTCCATATATAAACATTTCCTTGAGTTTTTACAATAACGGACTATATATTGGTGATTTTTATTTGTAGTTAATTAATACTGCAGGTTGGCAGTTTTTTCTCTCTCCTTGAAAGTGACAAGCTATTTCATACTACTGCTAGGGGTTCATATACTAAAGATACTTTACTTTTGAATATGCAAAATATAAGATGATTTTGCACTAATCAGAACTATCTACCTAAAGGAAGATTTTTCAAACATTGTTCATTCTTGTCCCCTTAAATAAGATAGAATGGTAGGTTCAATTAAAGCTGTCCACTTTTATTGTAGGAATAGGGGATCAATGAGGATCTAGCCATGCTATGATTTTTAGGAATTAGGGAAAGTGTGACATAAGAGTGTTGAATCCTGAGGTGTAGGTTTTATCAATCTTTATTTTACCCATGGGTCAAATCTGTTGTTGCTAGAAGATGATCCTGGAGCCTACTTTAGAATCCATTTCTTAAGCATGTCTAGAAATTGTATAAATGCCTAATTCTCTGTAATCCTTCTTATTTCAAATTTTTAGAATATTTTCTGCTTCCTTCACTGAACCCTAACTGATGCAATCTTAATCAGAATGGGACTATGATATATAATCCTGTTATTCAGATGATGTTTTAGTGCCTTATTTGACCTCAAACAGGCCAACCAACCAGAAATAGAAGTCTCAAAAAAAAAAAAAAAAGCAAAAACCAAAAAACAAGACTCACTGACATCAATTGAGTCAATTCCAACTCATAGTGGTCCCCATTGGGTTTCCAAGGTTGTAAGTCTTTATGGAAGCAGACTGCCTCATCTTCTTACTTCTGCAGAGCAGCTGATGAGTTCCAACCACTGACTTTTTTGATTAGCAACCACATGCCTGAACTACTACACCACCAAAACTCCTTGAAATTGGAGTCAAGTAGCAGTGTAATCATGATTTAAAATTATGGCTCAATATCACATTTGATGGTATTTGTATTCATCCTGAGAAGAGAATACTCCAATGAGACAATCTTCCATCTTTGGATAAACATAGTATGTCATTCTGAAGGGAGATTGATGTCATTGCTTACTTCTAAAAAGTAAAACAAAATAATAATAATAATAATAGTAATAGTAATAAAGGTTTCTTTTTATTCACTTGCTGTTTTTTCATGTTTACTTTGGTTAATACATGTGAATGGGTTAAAGAGAATGGAAATAACTGTTGGTTAGCTGAGTTAGCTCAGAAAGTATTTTACAGCATTGAATTATTTTGTGGGATGTTGTCTACAGTGAGAATGTGTTGAAGTATCTACTTGTTATTTTTGTAATAAAAGTTAAAAATTTATGAAGTATTTATGACACATTGTCTCATAAATTATTTCATATGACTTTTAGAGGAATCTTATGAGGATAGCAAAATAATAAAATTTTTAATTTTTTCAAATAAAGAAACCAATTCCAAGAACAACTCAGTCACTTAAATTCGATGGAAAGTAGAAATTGGTAGAAATTGAATTTAAATTAAAGTAGAATATATCCAAGGCTCCAGGGATTGATGAAACACAAATTGAAATATTTTAATAAAAGTATACAGTATAGGAGATACTCACTCATCTATGCCAAAAAAATTGGAAGACAGTTACCTGGTCAACCAACTGGAAGAGATCCATATTCATGCCCATTCTAAAGAAAGGTGAACAAATAGAATATGGAAGTTATCTACCAATATCATTAACATCACACACAAATAAAATTTTGCTGAAAATAACTGAAAAATGGTTGCAGGACTACATTGACAGGGAACTGCCAGAAATTCAAGTTAGATTCAGAAGAGGATATGGAAAGAGGTATATCATTACTGATAACAAGTGGGTCTTGGCTGAAAACAGAATATGAGAAAGATATTTATCTGTGTTTCATTAACAATGCAATGGCATTTGATTGTACGGATCATAACAAAATACAGACAACATTGTGAAGAATGAGAATTTCAGATCATTTAGTTTTGCTTTATGCAGAATCTGTACATAGACTAAGAGACAGTCTTTAGAATAGAACAAAAGGATCCTGCATGATTTAAATTAGGAAAAGTATGTGTGAGAGTTATCTCCTCTCGCTATACTTATTCAATCTGTATATTGATCAAATAATCTGAAAAGCTAGACTATATGAAGAAGAATTCAGCATCAAAATTAGAAAAAGAATCAATAATAACCTGTGATATGCAGATGGAACTACTTTGCTTGCTACAATTGAAGAAGATTTGAAGCACTTACTGACAAAAATCAAGGAATACAACCTTCAGTATGGATCACACCTCAACATAAAGAAAACAAAAATTCTCAAACTGGACCAATGAGCAATATCATGATAAAGGGAGAAAGGACTGAGTTGTCATACTTGGATCCTCAATCAATGCCATGGAAGCAATACTAAAGAAATCAAAAGACATATGGTATTCGGCAAATCCACCGCAAAAGATCTCATTAAAGTGTTAATTATCAAAGATGTCACTTTGAAGACTAAGGTACGTGTGATCCACACCTGGGTATTTTCAATCACCTCATATGAACAACAACAACAACATATGCATGTGAAAGCTGAACAATGAATAAGGAAGACCATAGAAGAATTGATGTCTTTGAATTATGGTGTTGGCTAAGAATATTAAATATACCATGGTACTGCTAGAAGAACAAACAAATCTTTCATGGAAGAGACACAGCCAGAGTGGTCCTTAGAAATGAGTATGATGAAACTTCAACTCATGTGCTTTGGACATATTATCAGTGTACACTGGTCTCTGGAGAAGGACATCATGCTCGGTAAAATAAATGGTCAGTGAAAAAGGGGCAGACCCTCAATGAGATGGATTGACACAGTGGCTGCAACAATGGGCTCAAACATAGCAAGGATTGTAAGGATGGTATAGGGCCAGACAGTGTTTTGTTCTGCTGGTACAGTGTTACTCTGAGTCAGAATTTACTCGATGCTGCCTAAGTATGTTATTTGGAAATCAACTATGGAATTGTATTTTTGAATTTTGAGACCCATGAAGGTAATGTATATAATAGTAATACAAAGCAATGATTATAGTAATTATTAGGATAATTAAAGTAATCATAGAAGCTGACATTTCAGGAAATATGCTATATTATTTATATTCATTAACACATTCAAATCTCATACCACGTACATGAGATAATACTAACATTTGGGGAGTAGTTTCTTTGGGTATCACGTACTTCACAAATAGGGTATTATATGAACCTCACAACAATATTATGAGGCAGGAACTGCTTTGTTCTCAGTTTATAGTTTAAAAAATCAAGTTTTAGAAAGAGTAAGTAGCTTGCCTGACTTCAGGCAGCTAGCAAGAGACAGAGGCAGGACTTAAACAAGGTTATTTGACTCCACAGACCAAGTTTTTAAGCACTGTATCATGCTAGCTCCTTCACATTTCATTCATTTTTTTCATTCCACCAATATCAAACAAAAAGGTAATCTGGCTACAGCATCTGTCACTGAAACACAGTTACGAGCACCCAGTCTGTGACAGGGCTAATCATTATTATCACAGACAAAGGTAAGACAAATTCTGATAATTCAGAAATGTTTCTTTTTTCCTCATATTTGCATAGGAGAAAGGGCTTTCTTTATTCTGCATATTCTAGGAGTTTGGTTTTTTCCATCTCTTCCTAAAACCAAAACCAAACCCTCTGCTGTGGAGTTGGATGTGACTTATAGAGACCCTCCTTGGATTTTCAAGGCAGTATCACTATGGAAGTAGATTGCCCAATCTTCGTTCCTAGGAGTAGCTGCTGGGTTAGAACCTCCAGCCTTCTGGAGGTTCTGGTTAGGAGTCAAATGCCCTAGGCACTACGCAACCAGAACTCCATATTCCACCTCTTACTCTTCTTTCAACTAAGAGAAATAGCTAATCTGAAGGGTCAGAGCCTAATATTCATTACGTCATGAATTTATCAGTAGGTGGAGATATTGTGCTTCAAAAAGTAGAAGACTTTCTGTAGGACCACCCTTTCTAGAAGCCAAGCAAGCACCAATTATTAGCAGAAAAATGGTATTTTTTTACATCCCCTCACCACCTTCACTCCCATGAATTGATTACATTGTGCAGGGAACTCCTTTTCTCTCTGAAGTGATATCCACAATTTTGTTTTTGCTTACAGTGGATCAGGCAGAAGGGAATAAGTAGGAGACTTCATTTGGCCTCAGGAATAAAGTTCACTTTTCAGTCCAATATTTATTAGAGAGCTCTGTTTCCACAGGTAACAGCCTCCTTGCACATTAGTAAAGCTAGTACATTTGCCTCATGTAACTAAAGACCTTTGTGTATATTTTCGACCCATAAACTTAACAGAGAAGAAGACTGAAGCTTCTGAAAAATTGCTTATGATTATGGGCAATATTGCATGATCTCACTAACATGAAATACCTAGAATAAACAAAGGAGCTCTGGTGGTGTAGTGCCTAAGGCATTTGACTGCTAACCATCAGGCTGGTGGTTGAAACTCACCAGCCACTCCTTGGAAGGAAGACTGGGCAATCTGCTTCCCTAGCGATCCCACCTGAGAAACCCAAGAAGGGGTCGCTCTGAGTCAGAATTGATTCCACAGCAGTGAGTTTTCAGAATAAGCAAACGTATAGAGTTATGAGTTTAACAGTGGTTACCAAAGGTGTGAGAGAGAGAGAGTCTGGGTGAGTCATCATTTAGGAAGCAATGAATTTTTTTTTCTTTTTTTTCTTTTTATTATTGTGATTTGGGTGAAGATTTACAGAGCAAATTCACTTTCCATACAGCAGTTTACATATACTTTGTCTCATGACATTGATTACAGTTTACCACAATGCAACAGCGCCCCTCCCACTTCCTCTCCATAGTTACCTAGGAAGCAATGAATTTCTGCTTGAGTTCCCTGTTGTTGTTGGTGGTGTTGTTGTTAGGTGCCGTGCAGTCGTCTTGGACTCATAGCGACCCTATGCTCAGCAGAAGGAAACACTGCGTAGTCCTGTGCCAGCTCCGTGATCCCTGCTATACTTGAGCCCAGGGCCACAGCCACTGATGAATGTCAATCCATCTCGTTGAGGGCCTTCCTCTCTTTCTTTACCCTCCACATTACCAAGCATGACATCCATCTTCAAGGAATGATCCTTTCTGACAACATGACCTAAGTAGATGAGACAAAGTCTGGCCATTTCCGCTTCCAAGAAGCATTCTGGCTGCACTTCCTTCAGGACAGAGTTGTTAGTTCTTTTAACAGTCTATGGTAGCTCAAAGAGTTTAGGATTGTTTACTAACCAAAAGGGGTTTGAACTCATCCAGCTGGCGCAGTAGAAGACAGAAATGAATTTTTTTTTTTTAAATCAAAACGGGAGAAAAGCAAAACAGAATTTCAAATTCTCATAGATTCCTATCTTTCTGGAGCCATAAGGTCTGGATGAACCCTGAAACTACTGCCCTGAGATAATCTTTAAATCTTAAACCAAGAATATCTTCTGAAGTCTTCTTAAAACCAAATAATAGTTTAGCTTAGCTAGTGAAAAATGCCTGACTTGAGCATTATACTCTTTTGAGAATTATCTGTATGGGATAAAATCGACAACAACAACTCGAATGATTAGACAGGAACATTAAAGAGTTTATATTAATGGGAGAAGAACAAGATAAGAAGAGGAGAGTGAGAATGATTGCACAACTCAAAGTTTTTAATCAGTGTCACTAAATTACACATGTAGAAGCTGATGAATTGGTGTATATTTGCTGTGTATATTCTCACTACCGGCAACAAGATAAAAAGATAGATGATAACTTAATTGTAAAACATAAAACTTTGAGAAAAATATCTTTGGGATATACTTTGAGGAAAAAAAAAATCTTTTGTAGAATATATTTCGGATCCAGAGTTAGGGAATAGGAGCTCTGGTACCGTAGTGCCTAAGGCACTTGACTGCTAACCAGAAGGCTGGCTGTTCAAACCCACCAGCCACTCCTTGGAAGGAAGGTTGGGCAATCTACTTCTGTAGTTATAGCACCTCAGAAACCCAAGGAGGGGTTGTTATGAGTCGGTCCGACTTGAGAGCACATAACAACAACAACAACAACAACAGAGCTAGGGAAAGAGTTCTCACAATTGATAATGGAAGCATTACCCATAAAAGGAAAAACTGATAAACTGTAATTTATCACAATTAAAAGTGTTAGCTCTCTGAAAGATCCTACTAAGATAATGCATAGACAAACTATACAGTGGGAAAAATATTGCAAGCTACATATCCCGAAAGACCAGTATCTAGAATATATAAAGAACTTTAAAACTCAATAGTGAAAAAGCAAATAAGCTACATAGCAAATGGGTAAATACATGAAGAGATATTTAATGAAGAGTATATACAAAGGGAAAAGAAGCACATGAAAAGATGTTTAATATCATTAACAATCAGGAAAATGTAAATTGAAAGCACAATGAGATGTTATAATACACTCATCAGAATGGCTAAAATAGTAAATAATGTTAACGTCAAATGCTGACAAAAGTGTAGAGGAACTGTATTGTGCATACATTGCTAATATAAATAGAAAACTTTACAGTCACTGGAAAACAATGTGACAGTTTTCCAAAAAACTAAATAAATATGCAATGCCTGAGGCCTGTGACTGCTAACCAGAGGCTAGTGATAAGAACATACCAGGCACTCCTTGAGAGGAAGGTTGGGCAATCTACTTCCCTAATGATACTCCCTCGGAAGCCCAAAGAGGGGTCCCTTGCTATGAGTTGGATCCAGTGAATATTTTTTTTGTTTTAAATATGACTCAGAATTACGTTTTTGGGCATTTGTCTCAGAGAGACGAGGACTTAAGCTTCAACAAAAACCAGTACAGGAAAGTTTATAAAAGCTTTATTTGTTATAGCCTCAACCTTGAAACAACTCAGATGTCCTTCAACAAATGAATAGTGAAACCAATTGTGCTATATCCACACTTGCAAACCATAGAATACTATTAATTCATAAAATGTTGCATGCATCTATTGATACATAACAACAGTTTGGATTGTTGTTGGGTTGTTATGTGCCATCGAGTCGGACCTGACTCATAGCGACCCCTCCTTGGGTTTCCGAGGCAGTATCACTACAGAAGTAGATTGCTCCATCTTCTTTCTGAGGAGTGGCTGGTGGGTTTGAAATGACAGACTTCTGGTTAGCAATCAAGTGTCTTAAGCACTAGCTACCAGAGTTTGGATTAGTATTCTAAAAATACTCACAGCTCCATTTATATAACATTCTTGAAACTTTATAAAAATGGAAAACTCATTAGTCACCATCTTGGGTTAAGGGGGAGATGGGAGTAGGATGGAAGTGAGTATGACAATTAAAGGTCAACATAAGAAATCCGTAAGGTGATGGAAATGTTATCTATTTTAACCATTGTCAATGTCAGTGTCTTTTGTAGTATTGCAAGATGTTAGCATTTAGGGAAATGAGGTAGTAGTATTTCTAACAACTGCATGTGAATCTACAGTTATATATTTAAAAAAAAATCATTTAATGAAAAATATGTGAAGCCTTAAGACTTTTACAAAAAAAAAAAAAAAAAAGAAAGAAAGAAAGAAGAAAGGAGGGAAGGAAGGAAGGAAGGAAGAATTGATCACCAGCAGATTTCTACTGCTGGTGAATGTATCTACACCAAGGAATAATGAGTACCAGATATGGTAACTAGATGGGTAAATATTAAAAAGATATATCTTATTATTTAAATCTCTTTAAAATTAATGGCCTGTTTGGGCCCCAAAATGATATCTATGTATTATGTGGTTTATAGCATATGTAGAAGTGAAATATTTAGACTGGTGATTTCTATCAGAAATTTAAGTCAACAAGTAACATCAATTTTACATAGACTTAGAGAAAATTGAAAAGGTCAGAACACTCCCCAGCTCATTTTAGGAGTCCAGTATTACCCTGCTGTCAAAAGTAGACAAAAACATTGAAATTAATGAAATTGACAAACCAATATCCCTCAAGAACTAATATACAAAAACCCTTAACAAACATTTAGCAAATCAAATACAACAGTATATAAAATAATACATGATAATCAAAAGGAATTTATTACAGGAGGCAAAATTGGCTTAACCTCAAACATTCTATTTCACTTTACTAACACATGAAAAAAGAAAAACAAAATGATCATTTCAATAAATGTAGAAAAAGTACTAGATAATATCTAATATTCATTCCTGATTAGAAAAAAAAAAACTCCCTGCAAATTATGAGCAGAAGGGAATCTTCTCAACTTGATAAAGGACATCTATGAAATATGGACAGTTAAGATCATTCTCCTGATATCAAGAAGGCAGTGATATCTGTTTGTTCCATTTTTATTCAACATCCCATTGTAGGTTCAAGCCAACACAATAGGCAAAAAAGAAGAAATTAAAAAAATAAGTAAGAAAGGAATAAATAAAATTGTCTTTATTTGCAAATAAGATTAGCCACATAGAAAATCCTATATACAAAAGCTATATAAAAAATTTATTTATACATAGTACAAGCAACTATGTATAGTTGTTAGAAATACTACTACCTCATTTCCCTAAATGCTAACATCTTGCAATACTACAAAAGACATTGACATTGACAATGGTTAAAATAGATACAAATAACTACAGATTGAAATAAAAAGGATTCACAATAGTATTAAAATATGAAGTATTTATGAAAAATGTACAGTCTAACAAAGGATTCACAATAGTATTAAAATATGAAGTATTTATGAAAAATGTACAGTCTAACAAAGTATTTTCAAGGCCTGTACACTGAAATCTACTTAACTTTGCTGATACAAATTAAATAAATCAAGAGATACATTGTGTTCATCAACTGGAAGACTTAAATTGTTAAGGTGTCAGTTTCACCAAATTGATATATAGATTCAACACAATCCCAAACAAAGTCCCATGAAGTTTAAAGTATAAATTGACAAGATGATTCAATTCATACAGAAATGCAGAAGTCCTAGATTATTCAAAACAATTTTGAAAAAGAAGGATAAAAATAGAATATTTCCACCAGACTTGAAGCTACAATAGTCGAGAAATGTGATTTTGTTATCAAGAAATTATACAATATAATGTATAGGAGCTCTGGTAGCATAGTGCCTAAGGCAATTGACTGCTAACCAAAAGGCTGGTGGTTCAAACCCACCAGCTACTCCTCTGAAGGAAGACTGGGCAATCTACTTCCATAGTGATACTGCCTTGGAAACCCAAGGAGGGGTCGCTATGAGTCGGGTCTGACTCATCAGCACATAACAACAACAATGTCCAGAAATAGACCCACACATAAATGGTCAATTGACTTTTGACAAATATACAAGGCAATTCAATAGAGAAATGACAATTTTTATGACTAATATTTCTGGAGCAATTGGACATCCATAGGAAAAAAAACACCCACTTTTGATTTATATTCTGGGTCAGATACAAAATTGAGCTCAAAATGGATCATAGACTCACATGTAAAATCTAAAAGTATAAAATTCCTAGAAGAAAACTGGAAAAAAATCTCTATGACTTTGGGTTAGGCAAAAATTTCTTAAATACAAATGATACATACAAACATAAACTATAAAAGAAGAAAAGAAAGAGAAATGTTATCAATACATATTATGCACTTTGCTCTTTAATAAATACTGTTAAGAGAATGAAAAAATACTTATAAATCATATATTGAAAAATTACTTGTATTCACAATAGATAAAAAAATTCTCAAAACTCAGAAATAAGAAAAACTGATCTCTCCATGAATAAATGGACAAAACATTTGAGCAGACACTTCATCAAAGGAGATACATAAGTGGTAAATAAGTATGTAACAATATATTCAACATCGTTAGCAGTTCAAAAATGCATTGCCTTTGAGTCAATTCGGACTCATGATGACCCCATACAAGTTACGAGTAACAGTGCTCCAAAGAGCTTTTTTGGCTATAGCCTTTACAGAAGTGGTTTGCCAGGGTTTTCTTCCGCTGAGTCGCTGCGTGGGTTTGAACTGCCAACCTTTAGATTAGCAGCTAACCCAAGGACCTTCCATTAGCTTTTAGAGAAAGAAAAATTAAAAGCATAATGAGATACCAGTATACACTTCTTAGAATGTGTAAAATTTAATAGCTTAGCTCTGGTGGCCTAGTGCCTAAGGCATTTGACTGCTAACCAGAAGGCTGACCGTTCAAACCCATCAGCCAACTCCTCAGAACGAATATCAGGCAATGTACTTCCATAGAGATACTGACTCAGAAACCCAAGGAGGGATCGCTACTAGTTGAATCAACTCGAGGGCAGTGAGTTTGGTTTGGTTTTTACCAAGTGCAGCAAAAATGTAGAGAAATTGGAGCTTTCATACACTACTGGTTGGAATCTAAAATGATAAACAGATTTGGAAAACATTTTGGTAATTTTTTAAATAGTTAAATATGCACTTACCATATGATCAGGAGTTCTGGTGGCATAGTGCCTAAGACATTTGACTGCTAACCAGAAGGCTGGCAGTTCAAACCCATCAGCCACTCCTGGGAAGGAAGATGGGGCAACCTACTTCTGTAGTGATACTGCCTCGGAAACCCAAGGAGGAGTTGCTATGAGTCGGGGCTGACTCGACGGCACATAACAACAACAGCATGGCTTGGGTCAGGCACACCTTACTATTTGAAATGACACTTTTACTTTTTAACACTTTAAAGAGATCTTTTGCAGCAGCTTTGCCCAATTCAATATGTTAGTTGCTTCATTTTTTCACTGCTGCTTCTATGGGCATTGATTGTGGACACAAGTAAAATGAAATCCTTCACAACTCCTCTTTTCTCCATTTATCATGATGTTGCTTAGGGGTCCAGTTGTGAGGATTTTGGTTTATGTTGATCTGTAAACTATACTGAAGGGTGTAGTAGTCTTTGAGCTTCATCAATAACTGCTTTTAAGTCCTCTTCAGTTTCAATAAGCAGGGTTGTATCATCTGTATATCTCAGGTTGTTAAAGATTCTTCCTCCAATCCTGATGCCATATTCTTCTTCATATAGTCCAGCTTCTTGGATTATTTACTCAACCTACACATTGAATAAGTATGGAAAAGGATACAATCCTGATACACATATTTTCTGATTTAATACCATGCTGTATCCCTTTGTTCTGTTTGGACAACTGTGTGAGCACAATTAAATGTTTTGGAATTCTCATTCTTCAAAATGTTATACATAATTTGTTATGACCCCCATAGCTGAATGCCTTTGCATAGTCATTAAAACATAGGTAAATGTATTTCTAATATTCTTTGCTTCCAGCCATGATCCATCTGACATAAGCAATGATACCCCTCTTTCCACACCCTTTTCTGAATCTGGCTTGAATTTCTAGAAGTTTCCTATCAATGTACTGCTGCAAAAATTTTTTAATTATCTTCAACAAAATTTTACTTGCATGTGTTATTAATGATACTGTTTGATAATTTCCACATTCTGTTGGATCACATTTTGTAATGAGCACAAATATATATTTCTTCTGGTCAGATAACCAGGTATCTTTCTTCCAAATTTTCTGACATCTGTGTGGGTACCTTCAGTACTACATTCATTTGTTCAAATGTTTAAATGGGTATTCTGCCAATTTCTGTTTTTCACCAATGCTTTCAGTGCAGTTTGAACTTCTTCCTTCAATGCTGTCAATCCTTGAGTACATGCTACATCCTGAAATGACTGAACATCAACAAATTCTTTTTGGTACAGGGACTGCATAAAAACGCAACCACTGCTATGGTGTGGGATCTGACTCAGCAACCCCCTCCTTGATTTCCGAGGTGGTATTGCTATGGAAATAGATTGCCCAACCTTCCTTCCAAGGAGTGGCTGGTGGGTTTGAAGCACCAGCCTTCTGGTTAGCAGTCAAATGCCTTAGGCACTATGCCAACAGAGCTCCTGTTGTTGTTGTTGTTGTTGTTATGTGCCTTCAAGTCGGCCCCAACTCATTGAGACCCCTCCTTGGGTTTCTGAGGCAGTATCACTATGGAAGTAGATTCCCCAACCTTCCTTCTGAGGAGTGGCTGGTGGGTTTGAACCACCAGCCTTCTGGTTAGCAGTCAAGGGCCTTAGGCACTAAGCCACCTCCTAGTGACTGCAAATTCCTTCCATTTTCTTTTGATGCTTCCTGGATCATTCATTATTTTTCCCCAATATATATACATATATATAGTTGCCTTCAATATTGCAACTCATGTTCTGAATTTTTTTTCAGTTCCTTCAACTTGATAAACACTAAGCATGTTCTTTCTATTTGATTTTCTAACTCCAAATCTTTGCACATTTCATTATAATACTTTACTTTGTCTACTTAAGCTTCCTTTGAAATATTCTATTCAGCTGTTTTACTTCATCATTTCTTAGTTTCTCTTTACCTACACTACATTCAAGATCAAGTTTCAGAGTCTTTTCTGACATACATTTTGGTCTTTTCTTTTGTTCCTGTCTTTTTAATGACTTTTTGCTTTCTTCAGGTTTGATGTCAACTCACAACAGTTCTAGTCTTTAATCACTAGTGTTCAATGAGTTCATAGTAGCTAAATACTTGAAATTTTGAAATATACAAGTGAAAATATAAATAAATTATGGTATAGCTATACATGAAATTCTACTTAGCTATAAATGGGAATGAATTATTGATATACAAAATAATAAGAACATATCTCAAAATAATTATGCTGAATGGACAAAGCCTGATAGAAAAGAGTACACATAGTATGATTCCATTTTTATAAAATTCTAGAAAAGATAAATTCATATATAGTGTCAGAAAGATTAGTGGTTACCTATGAGTGTAGAAGAACCACAAGGGTTGGAAGGAGGGATTATAATAGACTGTCAGGAAACTTTTTGGGACATGTATATATTCATTGGGAGCTCTGGTAGTGTAGTGCCTAAGGCACTTGACTGCTAACCAGAAGGCTGGCGGTTCAAACCCACCAGCCACTCCTCGGAAGGAAGGTTGGGCAATCTACTTCTGTAGTGATACCACCTCGGAAAACCGAAGGAAGGGTTGCTATGAGTAGGATCTGACTCAACAGCACATAACAACAACAACAACAACAATATATTCATTATATTGATTGTGGTGATAGTTTTAAGTGTATACATACATATATGTATATATATATATATATATATATATATCAATAAAGTTATTGCATGCAATTAAACATATGCAATTACTGTATGCCCAGTGCATCTCAACACAGCTGTTAAAAAAGTAAAATGAGAGCAAACTGTTGTAAAGTAAAATGATCCTACACTTTCGGAATCAATATATTGTACACCTCTCATAACAGTTATTTATCAATTAGAGATAAAGGAGGTTCAGTATTCCTGACTTTTATGTATTCCTCCATCATTCATTCAAGGCCAATTTTTATGTCCATTGGCATAGAAGGTATTCTCTTTTGTAGAGATGGTTAATATCTAGAGATGAGAAAGTTTTGAGAGATCTCTGCCACTGGGAGATAGTTAATAAGAGGTACAAAGGAAGATCAATGAAAAAAAAAAAAAAAACATTTATCCTTTAATGAGGAAATACATTATGTTAGGACACAATAAAGAACACTAACTAAAAACCAAACATAAAAAAGGGTTTTTAGTTAGTGTTCTTTGTCGTGTCCTACCACAACATACTGAAGAACACTAGGAATGTCAGTAAAAGACAGTTTGACTAAGGCGATTATAAGATGTGATTAGCTTGTGATTGGACAGGGATTTCCTCAAATGCCTGAGCCACAATGTCACCAAGCCTGTGCTCAGGCACTGTGTGTATAGATTGGATCATGTTGTCAAGGACTCAACAGGCAATTGACAATTCTGCCTTAGCCTTCACTTCCTTCTGGTGCAGAGTTTCAAGGTCAGCCAGAGGTGAGAGATTAGGCCCTCTCAGATCTATCCTGAGCATATGCACAGAATGCATCTGTGGTGTCTAGATGCCCAGGAATAGTCAGAACTTTTCAAAGCTCTTTACAACCATCTTATTTTTAGGTTTTCTTTTGAAGCTTTTTGTCAGTTCCTTGTTTATCATGTTCTAGAGTAAAACACACATACTTTGTAAAAGCAAAATTAAGAGATTTATTGAAAGTCCAGAGATAACATGAACCTAGATAACACCCAAATTCATAAAGTAAAGATGGCTGCTCTACTAGTCAATAAAGAAACAAGCATTCTTATATAGTTAAAGCAGAAACTAAAGCTCCAAAATTATGACTGACTCAAAGATAATCAGAGAAGTTGAAGGCAGGATATCTGAAAATGGGACTTATCTAGGACTGATGGGTAACATACATATGAGATTACATGATTGGTTAAGTTTACAAAATTGCAAGGATATGTGCTTTTTGGTTAATTACAGGAGGGCCACAGGGCAGTGGCAAAATATACTTTTCTGAGGACATCTTGTTAAAACTCCTTTCTTAAGCATGTCTTTTCCTGGGGGTCCATTGTAATGAAGATTTATCAAAAGTGCTGTGAGTTGAGACCCTAGACTATTGCATCCTGCATCTGCTTGATCATAGAGGAACCATTCCCTGGGAATAGGCTGTGACGTCCTACATCTGCCTGACGCCTGACCACAGAGAAAATATGTTTCCTTTAGGGTATGAGGTTAGGTGAGTACAAAGTTTAGAGACACTTGTTAGAAAAGATAACTTTAAAATTCATCATGAATTTTAAACTCATGTCAAGACTTTAAGATAAAGTTAAACCTCCACATTCAGGCTGCTGTATTTACACATAAGTAAGACATCTGACTGCTATCCAGAAGGCTGGCAGTTCAAACCCAGCAGCCACTTCTAGGAAGGATGGTTGGGCAATCTACTTCCATAGTGATACCGCTTCGGAAACCCAAGGAGGATTCGCTATGAGTCGGTTCCAATTCAACAGCAGTCAGTTTGTTTTTTTTGTTTTTGACACACCTGCCACTCCTCGGAAGGAAGACTGGGCGATCTACTTCCATCGTGATAGTGCTTCATAAACCCAAGGAGGGGTCACTATGAGTGGATTCGACACCATGGTAGTGAGTTTGGTTTTCATTTTGATCTCAAATTCTCATACAATCTCAACTGTTACCTCTGCCTCTGGCAGTTGTGATATTAAGTAATTAATTGTCACTGATTTCCACATTTGTGGGAAAATGCTGTTCCCCTAAATGAACTGTAAGTTAGGTCAACTGAGGCAAACTCTGGGAGTGGGGATTTGGTTTAGCTGCACCAGCCACTCCTTGGAAAGAAGGTTGGGCAATCTACTTCCATAGTATATGGCCTCAGAAACCCAAGAAGGGGACACTGTGAGTTGGATCCCTCTCGGTGGCAGTGGGCTTTTTGGTCAGGTAGTATAGTGCCTAAGGTGCTTGAGTGTTAACCAGAAGGCTGGTGGTTCAAACCCACCAGCCACTCCTCAGAAGGAAGATGGGACTATCTATTTCCATAATGATACTGCCTCGGAAACCCAAGGAGGGGTCGCTGTGAGTCCGGCCGAGGTAACAACAACAACAACAACAGGCCAAATAATGATAATTCTATGATAATGGTGCTTTTGGGCATGCTCTAAACCCACCTTGCCTCTCCAGTGGTTGCTAAGCTATTGAGGTTTTGTTTTTCAAGGCTATTGCTGAACTGAGGGAAGAGGGTGAGAAAAGAGCAAGTTAACATGCCACAAAGATCACTGTTCTTATTGAGATTTAGCTTTGTTCTGATACGATTCTTCTTCAATTGTTACAAGCCTTTGAATAACTTTCAGAGTTCTGAAGACATTGTTTTTGACAGTATTTATGAGTGTCCTCATTGGTTTTACGAAGGAGTAGACTTTTGGAGATTCTTATTCTACCTCCTTAAAGCAGTTATTATTAATCTTATTTTCAAAGGAAGATACTAGAATGAAAGCATTATAAAATTTGCACAAAATTCTATAACTAGCAACTGGTGGAATCAGAATTAGAATACTGGTGGTCCTACTAGTTCCAAAAACCTGTGTTATTTCTACCACTCAATATACCTTGTGTCATATTCTACCTTGAGTGGGAGCATAAAGATAATGAAAAGAATGCTAAACCAATAAGCTAAAGAGTTACAGGGTTAGCTCTAACACTTTTTAAATGACCTTGGGAAAGTCACTTTTCTCCTTAAAGTTGTATTTTGGTATCCTAAAAATGTAATTTCTTCTTTAAGCTGGGCCATGATTATACAAAGGTTTATTTTATTGTTTGTACCTGTGAAAATGGCATGATAACAACATCAGGCCACCTTGTCTAACTTCTCAAGATGAGAGGAGAATCATTATCAGTATCAACAGTCCAAGGCTGATTCCTATAAAAGGAGAAGATCAGACATACCTCTACCCTCCAACCTTTCCACCAATTCTGACACAGCTGTCCTTCCCACAACACTCTCTACTACTCTACTAGGTTCAATAATTCATTGCAATGGCCATACAGAACTCACAGACAATACTTGCAATTATGGGATATATTAAGCAAGTAATGGGTTGCAGTTCAGGATCAGAAATGACTCATAATACAGTTCTTCAATCAGGACAGCCTGTTGCCCTCTGCTGCTGGTTCCTGCTCGGGGTCTTCTTGGGCAAGTGTTACAAAGCTCTTTAGCTCTACTAATTAAGTGCCCAGAGGCACCTCATTCCTCCAGTAAACCTCAAACCAAAGGCACTCAGCTCTCTTAGTCCATGGCCTGGGAAGCCTACCATGCCATTGTCTCTTGCCAGTCTCCCGGTTCTGCTGCTTCTCACCATCTCTCACAATCTCTGGTGCTAAGCTCCTGGGTATGGGAAGTCCCCAGCATAGTCCAAGTTATGTGTTCCACTCTCATCTCTTCTTCTTGGTAGTGGTCGGGTCCTCTTTTTGTGCTCACTTCTCTCTTCCTTTTTCTCTTGTAAGATAAAAGTCATAAGATATATAACTCAAGCAAGAGTGATGAGTAAAGGTGGTGACTTGAGTAAGGGTGGTGACTTGAGGGAGTTCCACCCTAATTCTGACTCATTAACATAAAAAAAATACAACCTAATCCTCATTAAAATAACATAACCTTGCCTAATTAACATAAAAACACAACCTAATGTTAATGACAGCAACCCAAGGAGGGGTCGCTAAGACTGGATGGCACACAACAACAACGTTAATGACATAATATAATCTTGTTTTTTTAACGCACAGAGGTCAGAATTTACAACATACTCAATGAAGAATAATTATAGCAGATCACAAAATGGAGGACAACCACACAATACTGGGAATCTGGGCCAAGTTGACCCATAACCCCAACCATTAAAGGTTCCATATGCCTTATTGTAGGAGCTCTGGTAGCATAGTGCCTAATGCATCTGACTGCTAACCGGAAGGCTGGCAGTTCAAATCCACCAGCCAATCCTCAGAAGGAAGGTTGGGCAATCTACGTCCTTAGTGATACAGCCTCGGAAACCCAAGGAGGGGTCGCTATGAGTCAGATCCGACTCTATGGCAGTGGGTAGCAGGTATGCCTTATTGTATGGTCCTTTCCAGTCATTTTGTGGGAGTCTCAAAGACAATGGCTAAAGAGCCCTATTAAGCAATACACTGCACCACACTACCTTAAACTTGTTATCGGTATTCTTCTATATCTACTATACATTTGATACAATTATTTCATAAAAAATGAAAAGAAAAAAAATACTAAAATAAATGAGAATATGAATAGTATTTCACATACCTCTGGGCCAAACAAATGAGATCAAGGAGATAACCTCAAAAATAAATAAATAAATAAATAAATAAAAAGCCCAAACTTCCTGCCATCTAGTGGATTCCAACTCATAGCCAACCCTTATTGGGTTTCCAAAGCTGTAAATCTTTAGGGAAATAGATTGCCCCATCTTCCTTCCATGGAGTGGCTGATAGGTTTGAACTGCTGATCTTCTGGTTTGCAGCCAAATGCCTTATCCAACTACACCACCAGAGCTCCTTAGTTTGTGGTTGAGACATTGAGGAAGGTCACTTGACCAAAGGAATACAAAATTCAGTGGCTGAGCTGAAACTCAGTTATCTGTTTTTCACTTGAATATTATCCCTGCCATAATTTGATAAGTGAATAGTTATTTTTCTAGCAGGCAAAATAAAAGTTACAGTAAGATTAGGGAGCTGAGGTGCCGACTGAAGACTCCTGGGACACTTGGCACAGAAACCTTCCCAGAGCTCACTTTACCTTCTTGTTCCGAAGAGTGTAAATGAAAGGGTTGAGCATTGGAGTAACTACTGTGTAGAAGACGGCAGGGACCCCAGCTCCTGCCCCACTGGATCGAGGCTGCAGGTAGATACAGACAGGTGGCATGTAGTACATGAACACCACTGTAAGGTGGGCAGTGCATGTGGAGAAGGCACGCTGCCGGCCCTCGGCTGTGTGGATCTGCAACACAGCAGCCACAATAAAGATATAGGATATGACGATGAGGATCAGGCAGCCTGCAGCCACAATGCCAATGTTGGCAAGTATGACAATCTCATTGATGGCGGTTTCTGCACAGGCTAGCTTCAGTACAGGGGGAATGTCACAGAAAAAGTAGGCAATGTGGTGAGGCCCACAGTAGGGCAGGTGGAAGGTGAGGGAGGTATGGATTGCAGAATGCACAGCACCGATGGTCCAGGTGATCCCAGCCAGCCCTGCAGACATTTGCCTATTCATGGCCACTGGGTAGTGCAGGGGTTGACAGATAGCCAGGTAACGATCATAGGCCATGACAGTGTACAGGAAGCACTCAGTGCTGGCCAGGAAGTGGAAGCAGTAAAGCTGGACAGCACAACCCTCAAAGGAGATCACCTTCTCATTCAGTGTCAGGAGACCTGCTGTTACCTTGGGCACTGTCACTGTAGACAAACATGCATCCAAGAAGGAGAGGTGCCCCAGGAAATGGTACATGGGGGAGCAGAGATGAAGATCAGAACCCACAGTTATGAGAATCAAGAAATTCCCGGTCATGGTGATGATATAGATGAAGAGGAAAAGGAGGAAGAAGAGGGCAGGATGTTCAGCTGCATACATCAGACCCTCCAGGAAGAAGTAGCTCACTGCTGTCTGGTTGGGATACTCTGTGTCCATGGCTATTTTTTCACACAGAGGCATTAGCTATTTCCTTGAAACAAAACTGATAACAAAAGATGTATTAAGTAAGCATTTACCTCTTCTGAAATATCATTATCCATTGGGCCAGGCCATCTTGGTTTTGGTCCCTAAGCAGGAGAAAGATATACAGAGTTAATTCACTGTTTTGTCCTGTTTTAGTGTTTACTTGCTGCCTATTTCATACTGAAAGGCTAATCCCTTCAGAATGAGATTTTCAGTATGAGGGCTGCAACGTTTGTGAGACACATAAAGGACTACTAAGATTATTTGGAGACAGGCACCTCCTAGATAATGGAAATACAATCATGGATTGTAAATTACACTCTCATTAGGTGTACATTTTTTTGCATATATTCCAGAATTGTGATGCTTCTGCCCTCCTAATTTGCTCTGCCATGCTGCAGATTGGATAGCCAGGTTCTTATCTTCTGGGAAAACTTGCCTAGAATTTGGATCCTATTACATCAGCCAGTAACAGGGCAGTCCCACCCATTTTTCATCCAGAGGGAGTTCTTTGAAATGTCAGCTGCCCACAACCCTCAGATGTGTGACTATAAGGCCTTGGGGAGTTGACTGGATAATTAGAGGTTAAATGTGCAATATATTTCATACTCATCTTGTAAAACTTTGTCTTTGTAATTGTCCACTTATACCTTTGAAATTGAAGGGTTTTTTTTTTTTTTTCCTCATCTGTTCCTGCCTAAGTGTAATCAGATGTTGCATTATGTACAAATTTTCTTTAAACTGCCTTTTTTCTTTTCAACTACCATGGATGTTACATAAACCTACTATTCATTATTTTGTACCTAGATTTTCACAGTGGTCCTTTATGCCCTCTCAATCACCCCTCTAATCTAACAAATGATTTTGCATTCAACTTCTTTGTCAATCTTTAAACAATGTACGTAAGTCATTTCTCCCCTTTATTAGTCTCCACAGGTTAAAGAACAAAGGACATCTCAGTGTGATATTGACAATTATCTATAATTGTCATATTGATAATTGACAATTATCTATAATTTTCACATTGACAATTATCTATAATTAACAATTATAATATTGACAATTATCTATAGAATTATTTCTATAATTTCTATAACATTTCTATAAAAATTAAAAGAAAAAAAATACTAAAATGATAGTATGAATAAATTTCAAAAAATTATTTAAAAAAAAGATTAAAGGGGGCAAGATGGCGGACTAGGCAGAAGGATTGCACAGACTCTCTTCAACAAGAAAAGGGAAACCAATTAACACAGACACAGAAGATAATCTTGGATCCCTGAGCCTTGAAGGACAGGATGCAGATTTGGACTAAACCCCAACTAGCAGAAGAATTTGCGTGAAAATACCAAAAAAAAGGAGACCTATGGAGCTGCGGTCTGACAGCGAACTGAGTGACCCTGACAATACAGGCGGCTCGGAGATACGCGACTGGTGG
>NW_006921845.1:598267-603663 GCF_000298275.1 Orycteropus afer afer | reverse complement strand
CATCAGAACTCTAAGCACCTGAGAGAAAGTGGGCACCTCCCAGAACATTGTATTGTGCCACGCCCAACAGAAATACTCCACGTGGATAACATTTACAATCAGCTCCTCAGTTGCTCATTCCACCACTGAGTTTACAATGACTTATGGGTAGAAAAGCCATACTAAGTAATTTACTACACTGCAGTGTGCATACGTCATGTCTCCCTAAGAGGCACAGTGGGAAAAAACAACTCATATCACCTCTAGTTTTGCATTGGCACTTTTGCGATAGAGCAGTAGAAATAGCAACCTAAAAGTCCCAAACACATTGCCATTGAGTCGATTCTAACTCATAGCAACTCCCATAGAGTTTCCTTGGCTGTAACTCTTTATGGAAGCCTACTGCTTTATTTTTCTCCCACAGAGTAGCTGGTGGGGTTGAATCAGCAGCTTTTGCTTATTCAATCCAATGCCTTAACCATAGCAATATTGGAGCTCCTAGAAATAGCAAGAAACCAAGTTTATTTGGACTTCTATAAACTTATGTTTCCATCTCTAGTCAACCAATTAATAACTGAAAGATATAAATTGTGGTGCTTAAATTTTCTATTCCTTCATTCCTCAAATTTAAATTGGGAATTTCATCACTGGTGCTCCATTTAAAGTAAGTGTTATTTTACCTAGCATAGAGTGGGACATATGGCATAAGACCTAAACTATTTCTCAATTCAGTGGTTTTTATTCAGTGCAGTGATCTCTTGTGGTGCTCTTGACATAGAGTTATGAAGCATCTGCTTGAATTACTTTAGTAATGGAGCAATCTCTGTTTCACAAGAAAGCCTGTTCCAATGTTGGGTAGATCAATACCTTATAACTGTTTTACATCAGTTGTGTTGATACAGTTTTTATGTGCCAACAAGACAGTTCTGACTCATAGCTACGTCATGGATGACAGAACGAAACACTGACTGGTCCAGTGCCACCTTCAGCTAAGGTTGCTATGCTTGAGCCCACTGTTGCACTACTGTTTCAATCCATCTTCTCAAAGGTCTTCTTTTTTGCTGACCTTCTACTGTATCAAGCATGATATCCTTCTCCAGGGACTGGTCCTTCCTAACAACATGACCAAAATACAAAAGGTGAAGTCTTGTTATCCTCACTTCTAAGAGGCATTCTGTCTGTACTTCCAAGACAGATTTGTTAGTTCTGGCAGTCCGTAGTATATTTAATATTTGTTGCCAATACTATAATTAAAATGCATCCATTCTTTGATCTTCCTTGTTCATTGTTCAGTTTTGCATGGATATGAGGCTATTGAAAATACCATGGCTTGGGCAAAAATTGGAGGTATGCAAAATGTCAGTGACCAAGTGTTTCTCAGTCTCCCGGAGTTGTTTTGGAGGTAGATTGTAGGGCTGCTCCCTCCACTTCAGCCACTGTCCATAGCTGGCTTATCTGTATGCTGTAATTTTGATACTTTGTATTATGGGTGGGAGGGTAGGCTTTGCCTTTTAATACCATTCAATAAGCTTGCTTTATTGAATAAGGATTTGGAGCCAGCTGGGAATTCTCCATACCCTAGCCATGTGGAGTTTTGTTATCCACAGAAGGCCATCTTGCTGGTTCCTGCAACCCAAGCTCACAAACAATGGATCTCAGGGTCTGTAGAAAAATGACTGCCATACATCCTGTCTGTGCCCCTCTGATGCCCTTTGCAGACAGGCCCAGAAATAGCAGCTCTGCCACCAGCCTGTAGGCTTGGCTGGAATTCAGCAAAGTCATGGAGCACTAATGCAGGTCAATGGCCTAAGGGCCAGGAGTCTGGCTTTTTTTTCTCTCTAATTTTAATCTCATCCAAGACAGGAAAGGAATAAAATGAGAAAGAGCAAAGGCTTGAGGCTCAGGAGGACAGTACTCTCTTATTAAAAAGACAGAGGTTCTTATCAGGCTTTGCAGTTGTTTAAATAGATTTTTTTTAAATTTTTGTTTTATTTTTTATTACTTTTTTTTTTTTTTAAATTGTGCTTTAGGTGCAAGTTTACAGAGCAGAGTTTGTTTTACATTCAACATTACATGTACATTTAGTTTCACTCCCTATTTACCATCACCAACCCTAAACCAGTCTCCTCCCCTCCCTGCCCCACCCATGTGCCCCTCATAGATATGCATTCCTGTGTGTCCTGAATTTCCTCATGCGAATGTTGTCCCTCTGGTGCCCCATGGTTGATAGTGCCAAGGGATGCATTTCCATAGAGTATGTGGGTGTGTCACCCTGTGTTGAGTTGTCTGTGTGTACATCTTGTTCACTATTGGGCTGAGAGCCAGCCCCTGGGATTGAGTTTTATTCCAAGCCTAGAATGTATCCCAGGACCCTAGTATTGGTGGTCTCACCAGACTCTATCTGACCAGTAATTCTGGTATTTATTGAGTTTTTGGATTTTTTTTCATATTTTTCCTCTCACTCTATCCAGGATCTCCAGATTTGATCTTTGCTGAGTGGTTGAGATTGGTAGCCAGGTACCATCTAGTTCTTCTGATCTTGAGGGCCATCGTGTCCTAGGGCTGACTGCTTCCTAATGGCCTTTTTTTTTTTTTTTTTTTTTAAATTCTTCTTTGCTTCCAGTGATAGGAGACCATTAGCTGCATCTCAGATGGCTCTTGAGAGCTTTTAAGACTCCAGTCACTATGCACCAATGTAGGATGAAGAACAAGACTTTTATGTATTTTGTTGTGCCAGTTGAGTCTGGTGTCCCCCAGTACTATGGTCCTGAGTCGGTAGATCCACTGGATCTCTCTCCTACAGTGTCTGAGTGTCTATGAGAGATTATTCTATGTCTGTCTTCTGTTGTTTCTGTAAGGATTGCAAGTACTTTGTATCACTAGTATCTGTGCAAGATTAGCCTCCGCTGAATCTATACTTGGTATAGAGTATACTCCTGTTCACTGACGCTCATCTGATCCTCTCAGGTGTTTATGTGTTTATCTGTAGCCTGGTGTTTTTGGTGTTAATGGCAATGCATTATTGTGGACACACTGGGTGGTATTAGCATCTGTCATCTATCTCCTATGTGCACAATTCAGTGTCCTTCCTTTTCCTAATGTTATCATGGTGGTCACAGACTCTTTCCATACATCCCTCCTCTTACCCACATCAGCATGTGGGCCCCAACTAGCCTGAAATTAATCCATCCCCTTCACTCCCCAGCCTGGTAACCTACAAAGTGAGTTCCCTTTCCCAAGCAAACGCTTCTTTGTCTTTTTAAAGTAATGGGCTCATACAGTACTTGTCCTTCTACAATTGATTTATTTCACTCAGCATAATGCCCTCCATCACCACTTATATTTAACATTCTTTTGGAAGTCCTGGCCAAGACAATAAGGCAAGAAAGAAATAAAAGGCATACAAATTGTTAAAGATGAAGTAAAACTATCTCTATTTCCAGACCATATGATCCTGTGCATAGAAAACCCAAGAGACTCAATAACAACAACAACAACAACAAACTACTGGAACTAATAGAGAGATTCAGCAAAGTGGCAGGATACAAGATCAACATACAAAAATCAGCTGGATTCTTCTACATCACCAAAGAGACCTCTGATAAAGATATAAGGGAAACAATACCATTTACAATAGTTAAAATGATAAAAATACCTAGGAATAAAGCTTCTTAGAGACACAAAAGACTTATACAAAGGAAACTATAAAACACTACTACAAGAGACAACAAGGGCTCTACATAAATGGAAGACCCTGTCCGGTTCATGGATAGGTAGACTGAAAATGTCAAAGCTACCTAAGGCAATCTACACATTTAAAGGAATCCCAATCCAGATACAAACAAATTTTTTTTTAAAGACATGGAAAAACCAGTTACTAACTTCATATGGAAAGGAAAGAGACCTGGGGTAAGCAGAGCACTTTTGAAGAAGAACAAATTGGGAGGTCTCACACTCCCAGATCTTAAAACCTACTATACAGCCACAGTAGTCAAAACGGTGTGGTATTGGTACAATGATATACAGATAGACCAATAGAACAGAATACAAAGTCCAGAAATAGACTCATCCATCTATGGACACCTAATCTTTGAGAAAGGTCCAAAACCCATTGAATGGGTAAGAGAGAGCCTCTTTAACAAATGGTGCTGTAATAACTGGATATCCACTTGCAGAAAAATGAAACAAGACCTATACCTCACCCCATACACAAAAACAAACTCAACCTGGATCAAAGACCTAAATATAAAACCCAAAACTATAAAATTCATCAAAGATAAAATAGGGGCAAATCTATGGTCCCTAATTTATGGCATAAATAGACTATCAAGCATAATCCAGAATACACAGGACATAGAAGAGAAGCTAGGTGACTGGGACCTTTTAAAAATTAAATTCTTATGCACATTGAAAAACTTCATCAAAAGGGTAAAAAGAGAACCTACAGATTGGGAGAAAACATTTGCTATGACATATGTGACAAAAGACTTATCTCCAAAATCTATAGAAAACTTCAACACCTCAACACCAAAAAGACAAACAACCCAATTTAAAAATGGGCAAAAGACTTGAACAGAGAGTTCACTAAAGATAATACACTAATGGCAACAAATACATGAGGAATTACTTGCAATCATTAGTCATCAGAGACATGCAAATCAAAACAATGATGAGATAACATCTCACCCCAACAATAATAGCAAAGTTCAATAGGACAGAAAATAACAAATGCTGGCTAGTTTGTGGAGAGATTGGCTCTCTTGTGCACTGATGGTGTGATTGTAAAAAGGTACGACCTATGAGGTAATTCAGCAGACATATTGAATTGAAAACTATTCAAAACCAGTACTGACTTCTACTTTATTCACAGAAAATGGACTTCATTGAAAATACCCTCCCACTATAGCATGGTGCCTAAGGCACTTGACTGCTAACCAGAAGGCTGGTGGTTCAAATCCACCAGCCACTCCTCGGAAGGAAGATGGAGCAATCTACTTCATAGTGATACTGCCTCGGAAACCCAAGGAGGGGTCGCTATGAGTCGGGCCCGACTTGACGGTGCATAACAACAGCAACAACATAAATTTCTAGAAAACCAGACAAAAAAATCTGAATCAACACTTTCCAAAGACCCCTGAAGATATAGCATTAGAAATTACCAAAGTTTAAGAACATGCATAAACAAAGACTAAAATACAGAGCCAGGCCTTAATCAACTGTCAGACATTTTAAGCAATCTAACATACATGTGAATAGAGTTTCCAGGAGAAAGAAAATGGGTAGATAGAAATAATATTTGAAGGAATTATGGCTGGAACTTTTCTTAATTTTATGAAAATCTTAGATCCACAAATAATGGAAGTTCAATGGCCACGAAATAGCATGAATATATATATATATATATATATATATATATA
>NW_006921845.1:594288-598081 GCF_000298275.1 Orycteropus afer afer | reverse complement strand
GGTTGGGCAATCCTACTTCCGTAGTGATACTGCCTCAGAAACCCAAGGAGGGATCGCTATGAGTCAGGGCTGACTCGACGGCACATAACAACAACAAAAAAATCACTATGGAAGTAGATTGCCCAACCTTCCTTCCAAGGAGTAGCTGGTGGGTCTGAACCACCAGCCTTCTGGTTAGTAGTGAAATGCCTTAGGCACTATGACACCATACAAAACCCACTGCCATTGAGTTGATTCCGACTCACAGCGACCCTCACTGGGTTTAGATGGGAAATCTTGACAGAAGTAGATTGCCTTATCTTCCTTCCACAGAGCAGCTTGTGGGTTTGAATGACCACCTTTTTTGTTAGTGGTCAAATGCCTTAGGCACTGCACCTTGCACCATCAGAGCTCTCTCTCTCTCTTTCTCTCTCTCTGTGTGTGTGTGTGTATACACACACATATATATAAATTGCCAAAGCACACTACAGTCAAAATGTGGAAACTCTTTGATAAAGAGAAAATCTTAAAAGTAAAAAGAAGAAAAAAAGACTCACTATGTCAAAGGAACGAAGATAAGAATGACATGAGAGTTCTCATCAGAATCCTTGCTAGCTAGAAGACAAAGAAACATCTTTAAAACAACAAAAGGAAAAACAAACAAACAAAATCTCCTATCACTCTACAACTCCACGTGCAGATAAATTGTCATAAAAAATTCACATGAAATAATACTTTTTCAGACATTCCAAATCAGAAAAATTTCATTGCCAGCAGACCATAATAATATTTGGCAAATTCAACCATACTTTTTTTTTTTTTTAAGAATTGATGGAGAATAAAGACCAAAAAGTCTAGTAGAATATAGAAAACAGGAACGACACTATGATCCAAATAAAAGTAACTGACAATTATATAGCACATTACCAACTCCTGTGGAATAAATGCTCTCCATAAGTGCATAGAACATCTGTCATCAAAGACAATAGACAAGAATCAACACATTTAAAAGGATTTAAAACACACAAACTAAGTTTCCTGACACAAATTTAACCTAGAAAGCAATAACATAAATATACTAGGGAATTTTACAAAAATTTTGAAATTAAATGAGACATTTTTAGCTACAGATCAAAATATAAATAATCAGGTAATGTGAAAACATGAAATGTCAAAATTTGCAAGATGCAGGTAAAGGAGTGTTTACAGTGAAGTTTATAGCTTTAAATGTTTCTAATAGAAAAGAAGAAAGGTCCAAAATCAATGATCTGTTTCTATCTCAAGAAAAGAGAAAAAAAAAGAGCAAATTAACTCAAAGTAAGCAGAAGGAAGAGCATAATAGATGTAAGAGCAGAAATCAATGAAATAGAAATCAAACAACAGAGAAAATCAATAAAACTAAAAGCTTGTTCTTTACAATAAAATTGATAAACTTCTAACCATACTGATCAAAGTGATAAATCCTAAAGATATGACAATAAAAAAGTAAAAAACAAAAAAAAACCTTACCGCGATAAATTTGAAAACTGAAATATAAACAAAAATGATCAAAACTCACTCAAAAGGAAATAAATAACCTGAATAACCTTATATCTATGAAGTAAATTGAAATTGTACTTTAATTATCTATTCACAAAGAAAACTTTGGCACAATACTGGTGAATTCTACCAAAAATTTAAGATTTGGTAATGGTAAGAAATAGTATCATTGCATCACAAAATCATTTGAAAGTACAGGAGCAAACATTGCTCAAGTCATTTTATGAAGCCAACATCACCCGGATACAAAAGCATACGAAGATATACAAGATATATGATAAAAGATATGTAACAAAAAAAACTAAAGACCAAGATACATCTTGAACAGAAAAGCAAAAATTCATAACAAAATATTAGCACATTAAATCATATAATATACAAAATAAATAATTACAACAAAGTGGATTTTATTCCATGAATTTAGTTAGGGAAACATTCAACATTTAATTTACCATATTATCAGACCAAAAATAGTATGTGTATGATTATCTCAATAAACAGACACACAAAGAGCATTTGCCAAATTTCAACACTTACTCATTATAAAGGAGCTCTACTAGCATAGTGTCTAAAGCATTTGATTGCTAACCAGAAGGCTGGCAGTTCAAACCCACCAGCCACTACTCAGAAGGAAGACTGGGCAATCTACTTCTGTAGAGATACCTCCTCAGAAACCCAAGGAGGGTAGCTGTGAGTCAGGATGGACTCGACAGCAGTGACTTTTTTTTATTTTTTATTTTTTTAGTTTATTCATTATAAAAGTGCACTTCATACTAAGAATAGAAGGAAATATTCTCAATTTGATAAAGCACATCCACAGAATCCTAAAACTAACATCATTTTTGATAGTGGAAGATTAGGCGCTTTCCCTTTAAAACTGGCAACACAGAAAGTATATCTGCCCTTAACATTTCTTTTCAACAATGTGTGGAGGTTTTTTGTTGAAAAGAACAATGTATAGAGGTTTTAGGGGCTCTGGTGGTGTTGTGGTGAAAGCATTGGGCCGCTAACCAAAAATTTGGTGGTTGAATCCCACCAGTCACTCCACAGAAGAAATAGGAGGCAATCTACTTCTGTAAAGATTTATAACCTTGGAAACTTTTTGGGACAGTTCTGAACTGTCCCATAGGGTAGCTATGAGTTGGAATCAACTGGATGGCAGTGTGTTTGTTTTGGGGTTTATAGGGGTCCTGGACTCCCTTGGTGATACAAATGGTTAACACCTTGAGGTACCCCAGAAGAAAGTCCTGGCAATATACTGAAAAATCAGCCACTGAAAAAAGCATCATTTTACTCTGACATACATGGGGTTGCCATAAGTTGGAATAGACTCAGTGACAACTGTTAATAGAAGACCTAATGATCTGCTTCTGTAAAGATTATAGCCAAGGAAACTCCATGGAGCAGTTCCACTCTGTAATACATGGATTGCCATGAGTTGGGACTGACTCCTTGGTAACAGGTTTGGTTTTGGCAAGTAAAAGAAATAAAAGACATATATATTGGAAAAGAATAAGCAAAACTCTCTTTATTCATAGATGACATGATTACATAGCAAATTCTAAGGAGAGTACAGAAAACACAACAAAAATAATAAGTGAATTTAGAAGATTGCAGGATACATAGTCAATATATATAAGTGACTTATATTTATCTTATACAAGCTATAAACCATTCAAAAAGGATACAGTTGGATAAGTTACATTTCCAGGTTTGAAGATAGTATAATCATATGGTAACAAATAGAGTGTGGTATTAGAGTAAAGGTAAAACATATAGACAGAGCTTAGGAGAATTGTGGTGAAAAACAGTTTCCAGCCATGCCTTCCATTCTTTTGTGTGACCATTTACCCAATCTACCTATTCTAAAACACTTTCCTTGGTAGGAAAAAGGGAATTTTTCTGGCTTGCCTTTAGGAATGGTACTAATCTTAACATACCAAAACATAAATGAGACAGAGGGTACTAACTTCTGGTTCTGTCTTTCCTATGTTTTGCCACACAGCTATGTCTTCTAACTTTATATTTTTCTCTTATTTTCTAGACTTTCCTTTTAAGTCAAGCATCATTAAATTGTTGTTGAATGCAATATTTAGATAAGGTTATACCCAAACTGTGGCAATGCTGGTTCCAAATAGTTTTGCATTAAAATACAAAAACTATAGTCTGGGAGAAAATGTTTTCAAATAATATATTCAGTTAAGGACTTGAATCCAAGATTTATAAAGAACTCTTACAATGCAGGTAGTCCCTGACTTATGATGGGATTCTATTT
>NW_006921845.1:575954-593892 GCF_000298275.1 Orycteropus afer afer | reverse complement strand
GGGTTTGAACTGCCAACCTCCTGGTTAGCAGCCAAATGTCTTAGCACTACCCCACCCAAACTCCATATATATATTCTTCATTATTGTTGTCATGTATTATCAGCATTTTTATAAATCCAATATTTATTTGCCTTTGCCTTTGGGGTTGGCATTAGAATGAAAACATCAGAAATTCATGTACTGCAGTATTGTAGGGAGCTCTGGTAGCGTAGTTCCTAAGGCACTTGACTGCTAACGGGAAGTCTGGTGGTTCAAACCCACCAGGCACTCCTTGGAAGGAAGGTTGGGCAATCTACTTCTGTAGTGATACTGCCTTGGAAACTCAAGGAGGGGCTGCCATGAGTCGGGTCTGACTGGATGGCACATAACAACAACAACAGCAATATTGTATATAGCACATATTACAGTGGTGTATGAACAGAAACTAGTACTTATGTGCTTGAACAATTTCTCTTAGAAAGATCAGCACGAGGCCAGTCCCCATGAGGCAGAGGTTAAAGATGTCTCAAATGTCCAAACTACCATGCCACTCCATCATTTCAGACATTAACTCCTCCTCCTCCCAGTAATTTCCCTAGTCTTAGGGTTCTGTATTTCACTGTAACGCCTCACAGAACTCACAGACACCCAAGGGTTCGTCTCACGTAGCAGTGGTGGAAGCTGGCAGGCTGGCAGGCTGGTGAGTCCCGGGTCCGTGAGTAGGTCTGGCAGATCCTCCCAACTCTTGGGGTTTGATGAACCTTGATCAGCAGAGCAGAGGATGGCTACTGTCCCAAATCCAGGGATGAGATGAGGATGATCCAAGACACAAAGCTGGAGCAAGAGGAAAGCGAATCTTCCCAGGAGATTTGTAGGTATACCCTCAGGGAAGCTAAGGGTGGTGATTTGAATTATACCCTCCAGCAAGGCAGGACTCAAGATACATTCCACCTGTGTTGCCCCAACAGAATTAACCTAAATTCCATCACAGACTCGATTGCCAGTCATTATAGGGAATAACTACTACCAGCTGCCCAGCCAAGTTGATACCTGACCTTAACTACCACACCACCCTAAACAGGCATGGATAATGGGATTTACAAAACATCACAGAATGGAGGACAATGGCTAGAAGGGCCACATCAAGCAATTCACTGCATTATGACAACTAGTTTTAAATTGCTGAATGGTCTCTTACAGTTTGCAATGGAAACTGTTATGACCAATAGAAACTGCTCATTGGAGCCCCTCTTGAAGTAGAATGCAAGGCATTTGCCATACCTGGTGCTGTTGTTGTTGTTAGGTGCCATTGAATTGGCTCTGACTCATAGCAACCCTATATGCAACAGAACAAAACACTGCCTGGTTGTTTGCCATCCTCACAATCCTTGCTATACCTGAAGCCATCCTTAAGCCACTGTGTCAATCCTTCTCCTTGAGGGTCTTCCCCTTTTTTGCTGACCCCACACTTTGCCAAGAATGATATCCTTCTCCAGGGAATGATCCTTTCTGACAACATGACCAAAGTAGGTGAGATTTAGTTTGAACATTCTCGCTTCCAAGGAGCATGCCAGCTGCACTTTTTCCAGGGCAGACTGGTTCATTCTTTTGGTAGTCCATAGTACTTTCAGTATTCTTCTCCAACACTACAACTCAAAAGCATAAATTCTTCTTCAGTCTTCCATATTCATTGTATGCTTTCACATGCATATGCGGCTATTGAAAATACCATGCCCTGGGTTAAGCACATCATTGTCTTCAAAGAGACATCTTTTTGCTTTTCAGCGCTTGAAAGAGGTCTTTTGCAGCAGATTTGGACAATGCAGTATTGTCTTCTGATTTCTTGACTGTTGCTTCCATTGGTGCTGATTGTGCATCCAAGTAGTATGAAATCGTTGACAACTTCAATCATTTTTCCATGTATAATGATGCTACTTATTGCTCCAGTTGTGAAGATTTTAATTTTATTTATTCTGGGGTGTAATCCATACTGCAGACTGTAGTTTTTACTCTTCACCAGTAATGCTTCAAGTTATCTTCACTTTCAGCAAGGAAGGTTGTGTCATCTGTGTGTCATAGGGTGTTAATGAGTCTTCCTGCAATCCTTATGCCACATTCTTCATATAGTCCAGCTTCTCAGATTACTTGCTCAGTATACAGATTGAATAAGTATGGTGAAAAGATACAACCCTGACACACACTCTTCCTGATTTTAAACCATGCAGTATTCTCTTGTTCTTTTTGAACAACAGCCTCCTGGTCTATAAACAGGTTTCTCAAGATCAAAATTAAGTGTTCTGGAATCCCCATTCTTCTCAATGTTATCCATAACTTGTTATGATCCACACAGTTGAATACTTTGGCATAGTAAATAAAACACAGTAAACATCTTTCTGGTATTCTTTGCTTTCAGCCAAGTTCCATCTGACATCAGTAATGATATCTGTTGTTCAATATCCTCTTCTGAATCCAGCCTGCATTTCTGGAAGATCTCTATCTATACTGCTACAACAATTTTGAATTATGTTCAGCAAAAGTTTACTTGCGTGTGATATTAATGATATTGTTCAATTATTTCCACATTCTGTTAGATCATCTTTCTTTGGACTGGATACACATAGAGATCTCTTCCAGTCAGCTGGCCAGGTAGCTGTCTTGCAAATTTCCTGGAATAGGCAGGTAAGTGCTTCCATTTGCTGAAACATCTCAGTTGGTATTCCATCAATTCCTGGAGACTTTTTTTTTTTTTTTTTGCCAATTCCTTTAATGCAGCTTCAACTTTTTCCTTCAATATTATTATGATTACCTAGTGCTGCTCTGACAGCATATATATCACAAATGCGATGGCTTTAAGAAACAGGAGTCTATTCTTTTACAGTTTAGAGGCTTTAAGTCTGAGTTCAAAGAGCTATGCTCTAGGGGCTGGGCAAAATCTGCTCAACCATGGGCTTCAGCTCTGCCTCCTGCTCCAGACCCACTGAAGCTGGAGGCTTTTCTTCATTCAGACAGCAGCTGACTGCTGAGTCTGACAAACCCAAGGTTGACAAGCAAAAAAGGGACAATCCCAAAGTTACCAAACCACATGGCAGGCCATTAATTCAAATCCAGAAAAAGTCCCACAATCAGCAGGACAACATGCTGAACAACAACAAATTCAGGGCAACAAGTTGCTGAACAATGACTTGGCTACATGCAGGATTCAAGTGTGCCATAAGCTGGAGACCTTCCTCAAAGCTGCTTCTTATATACTGGACGCAGACCACATCTCTAAAGAAGCTACTCAGCTGTTCCAGTCGATTCCACCATGGAATTGATTGCTAATCTCACCATGGGGAATGACTACATCCAGCTGCCCAGACATTCACCCAGGCCCAGCCAAGCTGACAACAACCTTTACTACCACAAATACTGTTCTTTCTTGATCAGATGTCACCTCCCAAAATAGATAAATATTGACCAATTCTTTTTGGTACAGTGACTCTGTGTGTTCCTTCCATCTTCTTTTGATTTTTCCTGCATCATTCCATAATTCCCCCATGGAATCTTTCAATATGGCAATACAAGGTTTGAATTTTTTCTTCAGTTCTTTCAGTTTGAGAAATACTGAGTGTGTCCTTCCCTTTTGGTTCTCTAATTCCAGGTCTTTGCACATTTCATTATAATGATTCATTTTGTCTTCTTGAGCTGCTCTTGGAAATCTACTATTTAGTTCTTTTATTTTGTCAATTCTTCCATTTGGTTTAGATTTTCTCCTTCTAAGAGGAAGTTTCAGAGTCTCTTCTAACATCCATTTCAGTCTTTTCTTCCTTTCTTGTCTATTTAATGACCTTTTGTTTTTTTCATGTATGATGTTCCTGATGTCATCTCACAATTTGTCTAGTTTTTGGTAATTAGTGTTCAGTGCATCAAATCTATTCTTCAAATGGTCTCTAAACTCAGGAGATATATAATCAAGGTCATATTTTGGCTCTTGTGGACTTGTTTTAATTATCTTCAGGTTTAACTTGAACTTGTCTATGAGTGATTGATGATCTGTTCCACAGTTAGCACCTGGCCTTGTTTTTCCTGATGACATTGAGCTTCTTCATCACCTCTTTCCACAGATGTAGTTGATCTGGTTCCTGTGTATTCCATATGGTGAGTTTCATGTGTATAGATACTGTTTACATAGTTGGAAAACATCATTTGCAATGAATAAGCCATTGGTCTTATGAAATTCTATCATGCAGTTTCTGGTGTCATTTCTATCACCAAGGCTGTATTTCCCAACAACCTGCAATTCTTCGTTTCCAACTTTTACACTCCAGTTATTAGTAATAATTAATACATCTTGATGGCATGTTTGGTCAGATTGCATAAGTTGGTAAAACCTTCAATTTCCTCATCTTTGGTTTTAGTGGTTGGTGCATAAATTTGAATAATAGTTTTAATTGGTCTTCCTTGTAGGTGTATGGATATTATCCTATTATGGACAGCATTGTACCATACTTTAGGATAGATCTTGAAACTCCTTGTGACAATGAATACCATACCATTCCTCTTCAATTTATCATCCCCAGCATAGTAGCTCATATGATTGTCTGATTCAAAACAGCCAAAACCAGTTCATTTCAGCTCACTGATGGCTAGGATATCAATTTTTGTGCTTTCCATTTAAATTTTGACAACTTCCAATTTTCCTACATTCATACATTATACATTCCGTGTTCCAATTATTAATGGATGTTTGCAGCTGTTTCTTTCCATTTTGCATCATGCCACCAGCAAATAGAGGTCCTGAAAGCATTACTCCATCCACATCATTAAGGTCAACTAGACTTTGATGAGGCATCTCTTCTGTAGTCGTATTTTGAATGTCTTCTGAACTGCAGGGCTCATCTTCTGGCACTATATTAGACAACATTTCAGGGCTATTCATAAAGTTTTCCAGTAATGTATCAGAGAGTGTTTCACTGCTATTCGTAAGGTTCTCACTCATCACTTCTTTGAGAAGTGGATGGCCTCTGCCTTCTTCTGAGTCTGTCGTAGTCTGGAGGCTTTGCTGAAACCAGTCCACCATGGGTGACCCTGCTGGTATTTGAAATACTAGTGGCATGGCCTCCAGCCTCACAGCAGCATGCAAGCCACTGCATTACAGACAAACTGATTGATAGATGAGTGGTGGTTATACCTGCTATAATCTAAAGGAAAAAAAGAAAAAAAGAAACAAACCAGTTGCTATTGACTCAATTTTGATTCATAGCAACCCCATTGGGTTTCCAAAGCTGCAAATCTTTACTGTAGATTGCCTCATCTTCCTCCTCCAGAGCAGCTGGGTGGTTTGAACAACCAACTTTCTTATTAGCAGCCAAGTACCTTACAGTATACCACCATAGCTCCTTATACATGCTATACCTTAGCTATCTATGCCTCTGCATAGTAGTAACAGTAAGACGTGCCCAGCCCCGAAAACAAAAGGACAGTTTTGAGTGCAGTTAGACATAATTCAAGCATGTCATAAATTAGGGATTATTTGTAAAGTAATAAGAAGTCAAATAATCTAGTTTGAAAATGGGGAAAGATTGGAACAGACATCTCACCAAATAAGATATATGAATAGCATATAAGCATAAGAAAGGATTGTCAACATCATTCATCATTAAACCAAAACCAAACCCATTGCCAATGAGAATTGATTCCTGCTCATGGTGACCCCATGTGTGTCAGGGTAGCACTGAACCTCATAGGGTTTTCAATGGCTGTAATCTTACTCCGATCACCAGGACTTTCTTCTGTGGTGTTAGTAGGTGGATTTGAACTGCCAACCCTTGGTCATTAAGGCAATGAAAATAAAAACCACTATGAGATACCACTTCATACCCATTTACCAAAAAAAAAAAAAAAAGTTGCTGTCAAATGGATTCTGACTTACGGTGACTCTGTGTCTTATAGCATAGAAATGAATTCCATCTGATTTGCTTGCCTATAATCTTTATGGAAGCAAATCACCAAACCTTTCTTCTGTAGGATTGCTTAGTGGGTTTGAATTGTTCACCTTTTGGTTAGTAGCTGAGAGCAAAATGCTTGCACCTTCCAGGGATCTTCACACCCATTAAGATGACTTAAAATTTAAAAAAAAAAAAAAAAAAAACCAGAAAATATTAAGTGTTGACAAGAATGTGGGAAAATTGGAACCCTCATGCATTGCCAGTAATAATGTAAAATGGTTCAATCACTTTATAACGCAGTTTGGCAGTTCTTCAAAAAGTTAAAACATTAAGGAACCATTAAAACAAAAGAAAACAAAACTTCTTGTTGAGTTGATAACAACTCATAGTGATCCCATGTGTTACAGAGTAGAACTGCTCCACAGAGTTTTCTTGGCTATAATGTTAAGGGAAGCAGATCAATAGAATATTTTCCAGTGGTACTGCTTGGTGGGTTCAAACCACTAACCTTTAGGTTAGTACTCAAGTACAAAACATGTATGCCACCTAGAGACCTAAGTACACCATATAACCCAATATTCTGCTCCTGGGCCAAGAGCCTTAAAAACTTATGTTTACATACAAACTTGTACATGAGTGTCAATACTAATATTATTCATCATAGCCCAAAGTACAAACAACTCAAATGCCTATCAACTGGTGAACTGTTGAACAAAAAGTGGTGTATGAATACTCTGGAACATTATTTAGCTATAAAATGGGACAGATTGTTGATATATGCTACAATGTGGATTCCAACCTGCGGGGCTCATATCAGGCAGTGTTCCACTGTTATTCAAATGGTTTTCAGTGGTCAATTTCTTTTCAGAAGCAAGTCCTTCTTCCTAGTCTGTCTTAGTCTGGAAGCTCCACTGAAACCTGTCCACCATGGGTGACCCTGTTGGTATTTGAAATACCAGTGGCATAGCTTCCAGCATCACAATAACATGCAAACCACCACAGTAAAATAAAATGATAGACAGATGAGACTTGTTCTTGAATACAGGGCAGCTAAAACACATGGAAGAAATGACGTAAAAGGGTTGAACAGAAGATTTCAAAGGGCAGTTCAAGAAGACAAGTAAAGTACTATAATGAAAAATGCAAAGACTCAGAGTTAGAAAAGCAAAAGTCAAGAACAGGTTTGGCATTCTTCAATCTAAAAGAATTGAGGGGGAAAAAAAGAAATTAAAGCTTCAAGTTGCAATATTGAAGGGTTCTATTGGGAAAATGTTGAATGACTCAGAAAATATCAAAAGAAGATAGAAGGAATACACAGAGTCTCTTTACCAAAAAGAACTGGTTGATATTCATTCATCCATCGGTCAAGAACCAATGGTATAGAAGGAAGAAGTCCAAGTTGCGCTAAAGGAACTGGTGAAACACAGAGCTCCAGGAAGTGATAAGAACCCATTGAGATGTTTCAACAAATGGATGCAGCTCTGGAGATGCTCACACATTTATGCCAATAAATTCAGAAGACAGATACCTGGACAAGTAACTGGAAGAGATCCATATTTGACAGCAGTGAGTTTGGTTTTTTTTTTTTTGGTTTATCATCAATATCAGTTGCAAGTAAAATTTTGATGAAAATAATTCAAAACTGATTGCAGTAGTATATTGAAAGGGAACTAGTAGATATTCAAGCCAGATTCAGAAGAGGATATGCAATGAGGAACATCATTTCTGATGTCATGTGGATCTTGGCAGAAAGCAAAGAATACCAGAAAGATGTTTACCGGTTTTTTACTGACTAGGGAAAGGTATTCAATTGTGTGGATCATAATAAATTGTGGATAATGCTATGAAGAATAGGAATTCCAGAACAGTGTTTATGAAGAAGCTGTACATAGATCAAGAAACAGCCATTTGAACAGAAAAAGAGTAAACATGGTTTAAAATCAGGAAAGGTGTATGTAAGGGTTGTATCTTTTCACCACATTTATTCAATCTTTATGTTGAGCAAATAATCCAAGAAAGTGGACTATATGAAGAAGAACATGGCATTAGGACTGGAGGAAGACTCATTAACAACCTGTAGTATGGAGATGTCACCACTCATCTGCCAGTTTGTTGTGGTGTCTTGCATGTTGCTATTTACTTGTGTTTATCGACTATGCAAAAGCATTTGATTGTGTGGGTCATAACAAACTATGGATAATATTGAAAAGAATGGGAATTACAGAACACTTAATTGTGCTCATGAGGAAACTGAACATAGACCAGGAGGCTGTCGTTCAAACAGAACAAAAGGATATTGCATGGTTTAAAATCAGGAAGGGTGTGCATCAGGGTTGTATCCTTTCACCATACTTATTTTGTTGTACATAGGGTCACTATAAGTTGGAGCTGACTTGACAGCACCTAACAACAACAACAACAACATGGGCAAAATATTGAATGATGCAGGAAACAACTAAAGAAGAGGGAAGTAATATACAGAGTCACTGTACAAAAAGGAATTGGTTGATGGTCAAGTATTTCAGGAGATGGCATATGAGCAAGAGCCAATGGTACTGAAGGAAGAAGTAGAAGCTGCACTGAAGGAATTGGCAAACAAGCCAACAATCAAGGCTTCAGGGATTGACAGAATACCCATTGACATGTTTCAACAAATGGATGACGCACTGGAGACACTCATCTATGTCAAGAAATGTGTAAACAGCGACCTGGCCAACTGACTGGTAGAGACTCATACTTGTACTCATTCCAAAGAAAAGGTGATACAACAGAATGTGGAAAGAATATCATTAATATCACACTCAAATAAAATTTTTGCTGAAGATAAGTAAAAAACAGTTGCAGCAGTATATTGACAGAGAACTTCTAGACACTAGATCCAAAGGCATTCTACTCTTGGCCCTTCTTTCTTTGTAATACTGAGGTATCTCCTCTCTGCCCACTTTTTTTTAGTCTCTTTTACATCTCAAAAGAGATTGACTCAAGATACAACTTAATCCTGCCTCATTAACATTATGTTGTTGCTGTTGTTAGGTACCATCCAATCTGATTCAACTCAGAACAGTATAGAGATTAGGATTTACAGCACATAAGATAATTACAACAGCTCATAAAATGGAGGACAGTTACATAATACCAAGAATCATGGCCAAGTTGACACATATTTTTGGAGGACATCATTGAATCCATAACATTCTACCCTTTAGTCTTCTCATTCATGTCCTTCCCACATGTAAAATACATTTACCCAGTCATATCATCTCACGGATCTTAAGTTAACTAAAAGTCCAAATTCTATCCTGGGATAAAATTCTTCTTCATCTGTGAACTTGTGTTTTCTTGCTGCTTAGTGCCGCTCTGACAGAAATACCACAAATGGGATGGCTTTAACAAACAGGAGTTTATTCTCTTATAGTTTCAGAGATTAGAAGTCTGAGTTCCAGGTGCCAGGCTCTAGGGGCTGATTTAAAGCCCCTTGATCTTGGGATTCAGTTCTGCCTCTTGCTCCTGGCCCATTGAAGCTAGAAGCTGCTGGCTGCTGAGGCTGAAAAACCCAAGGATAGCAAGTGAAAAGACACAGTCCCAGTATTTCCATACCACATGGCAAGCCATTAATTCAAGTACATTAAAAATTCCAAGATCAGCAGGGCAACGTGTCAAGCTGCTGAGCAATGATGTGGCTACATGCAGGGTCCAAGTATGCCATCAGCTGGATATCTTCCTCAAAGTTGCTTCTTATATACTGGAAGCAGCCCACCTCTCTAAAGCAGCTACTCAGCTGCTCCAGTAGATTCCACTAAGGAGTTAATTACCAATCTCACCATGGGAAATAACTACATCCAGCTGTATAACCCCTCAACCAGGCCCAGCCAAGTTGACATACAATCTTAAATACCATACTGTGAAATCTAGAATATAAGTTATCTGTTTTCAATATACTGTGGTGGAATAGATACGAGGTAGAAATTTCCTCTACAAATGGGAGAAATTGGAAGGAAAGAATGAATAATGGGCACCAAGCACGTAAAAAACCCAGCAGAACAATTTATGTTAGCTCTCAAGACTTGGAAATTATCCTCTCTTCTTTGAGACCATCTAAGCAATAGCCCTGCCCTCCAGACTCTGGATTCTGGGTGAAGGCCCCTTGGCCATGGGCTTTAGCTCTGTCTTCCAGGCCTACTGGGACAGCAACTCAGTTTCCTTGGCTTTGGTTTCCTCCTAGTCCAGCTGAGGTGACTCCACATTCATGGCCCTGGCTCTCCACATACTTCTGCTCCTTGGGCTTTGCAGCCTTGTCCCCTCATCTTTGGGCAGTAGATCTGCACCCAGCCCCCTGGTACTCATGAATGACAGCTCTATCCTCTCTAGATTTGAGTTAGTAAAGATTGGACTTTTTGAAATTTAAGATGTTATTGTCCTACCTTTTGAAACACCAGAGTCCATGGCCCCAGTCTTTAAGACTCCAGAGCTTGTGGCCCTAAATATGAGACTGAGGCAGCTCTGCTTCCTGTTCTCCTTGTCACTTCAGCATCTGCTTCTTGGTTCCCCGGACTCTTGGCCCCTCAGCCTCTTGGCTGCAGCATCTTGGGCCATTGCAGCTTCTGCCCTGTTCAAGGCAGTGTTACTCAGCTCTTTAGCTCTACCAATAAGTTCCCAGAGGCTCCTTACTCTATCTGTAAACTTCACCCAGAGTATCTCAGCTCTCTCACTCTGTGGGTTGGCAAGCTTAGCTCTGCTGACAAGTGCCTAATGCACCCCACTCCTCCAAGAAGTCTACTGCTCAAAGGTGCTCAGCTTTCTCGCTCTGTGGCTTAGCTCCCTTGCAATCCTGATCCAGTCTCCTGGTTCTACTGTTGTTGTTTCTCTACCACTGCTTCTTGCTCTCTGCACATCTTTAGTTTTATAGCTCACCTCACTTCCTTCTGAGACCTCACGAGAGTTACATTTAATATGCACAATCCCACTGATAGTCTTTCCAAGGCAATCCAGGCTTTTCTTATTAGGCATCTTAAAATTCTTCTAGCCTCTATTCATTTCCCAATTCCAAAACTGTTACCATATTTTAGGTATCCATTAGAGAAAATTACATCTCAGTTATCTATTGCTGTTATAATAGGAATACCACAAGTGGATGGCTTTAACAAACAGAAATTTATTCTCCAACAGTTTATGGGGCTAAATGTCTAAATTCAGGACACCAGCTCAAAGGGAAGGCTTTCTCTCTTTGTTAGCTTTGGGGAAGGTCCTTGTCTCTTTCAACATCTATGGGCTCAATGTTCCTTGCAGATCTCCATGTGTCTTGGAATCAATCTTCCTCTGAGTCTAGGAGGTTCTTAGCACAGGGATCCTCGGCACAACAAACACACTCAGCTCTCAGATCTTCTTTCTTCATGGTACTGAGGCCCCTACTCTGTTTACTTGCTTAATCTCTTTTATATCTCAAAAGAGATTGACTCAAGATGCAATCTAGTGCTATAGATTGTATCCTGCCTCATTGACATAACTACCTGTAGTCCTGCCTCATTAACAGCATAAAGATTAGGATTTACAACACATAGAAAAATTATATTACATCACAAAATGGAGGATAATTACATAATACTAAGAAGATGACACATATTTTCAGGACACAGTTCAATACATCAATATCTATGTTTGGTCTAGCGCCTCTGTTAGCGCAACTGGAAATTATAATGGCTCCTGATATGTAGCTTATTTATAAACTGTCAGAATGTACAATTTCATTCTTCCATATGTATGTATAATAGCTACCCAAAAAGGACAATTCTAAGTATGTTTGTTTTCCATGAATTTAGATAGAATTAGATAGACTAGTGTTTATGTCCAAGACCCTCAGTATGGTAGTTAAGATTGTTATCAACTTGGCTGGTACTGGTTGAGTGAGTGGGCAGCTGGATTTAGTTACTCTCCCATGGTGAGATTGATAATTAACTCCATGGTGGGATCTACTGGAGCTGCTGAGTAGCTGCTTTAGAAATGTGGGCTGCTTTCAGTATATAAGAAGCAAATTTGAGGAAGGTCTCTAGCTTTTTGGCACCTTAACCCTTCCATGTAGCTGAGTCTTCATTCAGCAGACTGCCATGCTTAGCCAGTATTGGAACTTGTGTCAAGGCTTGTCATGTGGTTTGGTAATATTGGGATTGTGCCTTTTCACTTGTCGACTCAGCTGCCTGAGTGAAGAGATTTCTCTAGCTTCAGTGGGCAGGGAGCAAGAGGCAGAGCTGAAGCCCAAGGTTGAGGGGCTTTCACCCAGCTCCTAGAGCCTGGCACCTTGGACTCGGGCTTCTAGCCTCCAAAACTGTAAGAGAACAAACTCCTGTTTATTTGAGCCATTCCCATTTGTGGTATATTTCTGTGAGAGTGGGAGTAGAGTGTAACCAAAAGAATAACCTATGATTCACTGATACTTAAAAGATTGCATAAACTGTACTACATCTTTAAAATGGAAATAATAATATAAGAGGAGTGTTCTATTAATAGGAGATCTGGTTCCATTAATGTTGTAGTTAGGTGCTGTCAAGGAAGTTTCCACTCATAGTGACCCCATGTACAACAGAAGGAAACACTGCTTGGCCTTGCAATCATTGCCATTCTTGAGACATCATCACAGCCACTGTGTCAATCCATCTCATTGAAAGCCTTCCCTTTATTCACTGACTTTCTCCTTTACCAAGGATGGTATTATTCTCCAGGGAATGGGCCCATCTGACAACATGGCCAAAGAATGAGAGACAAAGTCTACTCCTTCTCACTTCTAAGGATCATTCTGTCTTCACTTCCTCCAAGATAGATTTATTTGTTCTTCCAGCAGTCCATGGTACATTAAATAATCTTTGCCAACACCACAACACAAATTAATAAGTTCTTCTGCCATTTTCTTTGTTCATTTCTAGCTCTTACATGCATATGAGGCTATTAAAAATACCAAAGCTTAGGAGAAGTGCACCTTAGTCTTCAAAGTGACAACTTTTGTACTTTAAAGAGATCTTTTGCAGCTGATTTTCCCAATGCAATATGTGATTTGAATTCTTGACCACCATTTCCATGGCATTGATTGTGGGTTCAAATAAAATGATATCCTTGACAACTTCAAACTTTTCTCCATTGATCATGATATTACTTATTGGTCCAGGTATGAGAATTTTTTTTTTCTTTATGTTGGTGTGCAATCCATACTGAAGGCTGTATTCTTTGATATTTACCAGTAAATGCTTCAAGTCATCTTCACTTTCAACAAGCAAGGTTGTATCACCTGAATATCACAAACTGTTAAGGATTTTCCTCCAATATTAATGCCATGTCCTTCTTCATATGTCCAGCTTCTTGGATCATTTGTTCAGCATGAAGATTGTATGTTGTTGTTGTTGTTATGTGCTGTCAAGTCAGACTCGACTTATAGCGACCCCTCTTTGGGTTACTGAGGCAGTATCACTACCTAAGTAGATTGCCCAACTTTCCTTCCGAGGAGTGGCTGGTGGGTTTGAACCGTCAGCCTTCTGGTTAGTAGTCAAGTGCCTTAGGCACTATGCTACCAGAGCTTCTAAAGATTGTATAAGTATGGTGAAAGGATACAACCTTAATACAAACCTTTCCTTATTTTAAACATTCAGTATCCTCTTGTTCTTTTTGAACCACTGTCTCTTGGTCTATGTAGAATTTCCTCATGAGAACAATTAAGTGTTCTGGAAATCCCACTTTTGTAATCATTTATTAAGCTTCACACAGTTGATTTCACTTTGCAAATCAATAAAGCACTGGTCACATCTTTCTGGTATTCTTTGTTTCCAGTCAAGATTGATCTAACATCAGCAATGATATCCCTTGTTCCACATCCTCTTCCTGGTTTGACTTGAATTTCTGCAAGTTTCTTGTCAATATACTGCTTAATCATTTTTGAACTATCCTCTGCAAAATTTTACTTGTCAGTGATATTGATGATATTGTTTGATAACTTCAGCATTTTGTTGGATCACCTTTCTTTTTAATGGACATAAATACATACATCTTGCAATTGGTTGGCCAGGTAGCTGTCTTCCAATTTCTTGGCATAGACCAAGTGAGTGCCTCCAGTGCTGCATCTATTTGTTGAAATATTTCAAGGGATATTCCATCAATTCTTGGAGCCTTGTTTCTCACCAATTTCTTCAGTGTAGCTTGGATTTCCTTCTTCAGTACCATTGGTTGTTGATCATAGGTTACCTCTTGAAGTAGTTGTACATCAACCAGTTCTTTTTGGTACAGTGACTTTGTATCTTTCTTCCATCTTCTTTTGTTACTTCCTGCATCATTCTATATTTTGCACAAAAATCCTTCCATATTTCAACTTGAAAGTTGCAGTTTTTCTTCAGATCTTTCAGCTTGAAAAATACCAGGAGTGTTCTTCCAACTACATTTTCTAACTCCAGATTTGTACACATTTCATTATAATTCTTTGCTTTGTCTTTTTAAGATGCCCTTTGTATACTTCTATTCAACTCTTTTACTGCATCATTTCTTTCATTTGTTTTAGTTACTCTCCATTCAAAAGCAAGGTTCAGAGTCCCTTCTGTCATCCATTTTGGTCTTTCTGACGTTTCCTGTCTTTTTAATAACCTTTTATTTTTGTTACAAGATCTCTGGTGGCACAGTGGTTAAAGCATTCAGCTTTTAACCAAAAGGTCAGTGTTCGAACCCACAAGCTGCTCCATTGGAGACAGATGAAGCAGTCTGCTTTTGTGAACATTTACAAAGGCTTTGAAACCCAATGGGGCAGTTCTACTCTGTCTTATAGGGTTGCTGTGAGTTGTAATCAACTCTGTGGTAGTGGGTTTGGTTCTTTTTTTTGCTTTTTTCCCGTATGGTGTCCTTTTTTGCTGTATGATGTCATTCCCCCATCTCCTCTTCTCTTCATCATTGGTGTTCAATGCATCAAATCTATTCTTTACGTGGTGTCTAAATTCAGGTAGAATATACTAAAGATCATGTTTGGATACTGGTGGATTTGTTTTAATTTTCTTCAGCTTCAACTTAAACTTGTGTATAAGCAACTGATGCTGTGTTACACAGTCGGCCCCTGGCCTAATTCTGAATAATGATATTGAGCGTCTTCATCATCTCTTTCCATATAAGTAGTTGATTTGATTCCTGTATATTCTGTCTGGAGAAGTCTACCTGTGTAGTAGCCTCTTATGTTTTTGAAAAAATGAATTTGAAATGAATAAACCTTTGGTCTTGCAAAATTCTGTCATTCAATCTCCAGTGTTCTTTTCTCACCAGGGCCAAATTTTCCAACTGCTTATGATTCTTGGCTTTCAACTTTCACATTCCAATCTATAGTAATTATCAATACATCTTGATTACATGTTTGGTCAATTTCAGACTGCAGATGTTGGCAAAAATTTTCAGTTTATTCATGGTGTGTAAATTTGAATGATAGTCATATTAACTGGTCTTCCTTGAAAGCATATGTTTATTACCCTACCACTGACAGCATTATACTTCAGGATAAATCTTGAAATGTTCTTTTTGATAAAGAATATGATGTCATTCCTCTTCATTTTGTCATTCTCTGCATATTTGACCATATGATTGTCCAAATAAAAATGGCCAATACCAGTCCATTACAGCTCATTAATGCCTATGATATCAATCTTTATGTGCTGCATTTCATTTTTGATCCCTTCCAATTTTCCTAGATTCACCCTTTGTACATTCCATGTTCTGATTATTAATGAAAGGTTTACTCCATCTATGTCATTAAGGTCAACTCTACTTTGAGGAGGCAACTCCTCCCTGATTGTAGTTTGAATGCTTTCCAACCTGAGGTGCTCATCTTTGGGAACTATATCAGACACTATTTCTCTGCTAGTCATTAGATTTTAAGTGGCCAATTATTTTAGAATTGGAACTGGCAGCACCCTTCTTCCTAGTCTATCTTAGTCTGGACGTTCTCTTAAAATCTGTCCATCATGGCAACTCTACAGCTATTTTAAATACTAGTGGCATATTTTCTAACATCAGAGCAAAATACAAGCCACCGCAGTATGACAAACTGACATACGAGTGTTGGGCTCCACTAATAGAAACCATTAACCCTACACCACATGTGGCATAGCATGAACTTTTAAGTATTTTTTTCTCCACCAGGACCTAAGACATTGACTTCTCTATGAAATTTTCAGTATGAGAAAATCAATACGACATTTAGAAATCACTATCCCACTAGGCAGTTCATATATGTTAGAATATTCTTTAAATACACTCTAATCTGAATATGTAAGCATTCATCAAATGTCCTGAGTAGCAGCACAGACAGTTAAGCACTTGGGTATTAACTGAAAGGTTGGCAGTTCGAATCTACACAGAGATGCCTCAGAAGAAATGTCTGGAAATCTGCTTCTGAAACATCACAGACTTATGTAACACAGTGCTCCTATGAAAACGCAGGGATAGCTGTGAGTCAGAATCAACTTGATGGCAACCAGCTGATTACAGATCCATCAATTAATTCTAGCCTCATCCCTTTGAACTAAATGAAACAAAGCCTAAATAATCAATGAAATAAATAACATAAAATAAATTTTTGAACAAGTTACATTTACAGTATTTTACCATCCATGTGAATAGTGGTAAAGTATGAATTTCATTCACTCTTCCATCTACCTGACCGATAAGAAAATCTGTTTAGTGACTGTTCATATTGGAGATTTTGAGGAAGTCCCTCTTATCTTATATTTTCCAAAAGATAATTTTCCTTCCTATAATCATTTTAAAAGTATTTCATATGGACTTTCATAGAAATTATGCCATAGGGGTTGTATGACGATACAACTTTTGAATTGGAAAATGTACAGTTATTTAGAGATAATCCTCCTGACTTTTATTTCACAGATTTGGAAAAAAAAAAAAAAAACAAAACACCTAGAGAGATTAAGTAGAAGAGGACTAAAATGAAGTGCCCACTAGAAATTTAGAAATGCAGATCATCAGAATTCTTGCTGAGCACTGGCATTTTAAATTATCACATAAGTGATCTGAGCAGATGTAAACAAAATTAATTTAGAACTAATAGCTAACAAATCATGATAAGAAAGAACGTATTAACCAATAGTAGAAAACTTTAGTGAGGCGTGTACAAGAGATAGCTGTATCCTTAGCAAAGGAATAGGTGTATCTTGTTCTAGGAAGAAAAAATGATATAATCAAGATGATTATTTTTAAAATAATTTATAAATTCATCATGATCTCATTTGAGATGATAGAAGTGCTTGTTGTTTATTTATTCCTTGACAAAACAATCTGAAGTTAACCTACAGAAATAACTGAGAAAAATGTGAGAAATAATTTGAAAATGCACAGAAAATAATGGTCTGGGACTGAGCTCACTCTTGTGGCTTTCAGCCAAACAGTAGACAGGAAAATAGGGTGAACATCCACATCAGGTAGATATACTCCTCACAGTGCTCAATTCTGGGAGAACAAAAGGGCAGTGTTTGCACAGGGAGATAGCTAGTGGGGGAGGAGTGTGTGGGAGGATAGGACTCAAGGAAGAGGTAAATACAGGGAAGAAATCAGAGGAGAGCAACTATAATGTGGGGAGTTGCAGTCAATGTCATGAAACAAAATGTGTATTAGCTGCTTTATGGAAAACGAATTTGTTTTGTAAAATTTAACCCAAATCACAATTTTTTTAAGTGGAAAAGTAGTCCTATTATATTTTAAAATATTTTAAAAAATTAGGATTAAAAAAAGGTAGCAATTTTTGCGGAAAATTCAATAAAATTCTCAATTTTCTCCTTTATTTAATATAAAATTCTAATTGCATAAATGAATTAAGTTTTAAAATATGAATTTCTTCTTTTGAATTCTTCTATTTAAATTTTGAAATATGAAGTCAAAGAGGTGGAAAGAAACACTCTGAGCAAAGGTATGCTTAGTACTTAAACTTTATGATATGATCTTAGCTTCTGTTTTCAAGATTACAGAATTAATTATAGGGTAACACTCTGGTAGCATAGTGGCTAAGGCACTTG
>NW_006921845.1:570402-575359 GCF_000298275.1 Orycteropus afer afer | reverse complement strand
GTAACTCCATTGTTCCCACCCCAGGACTTCTGCTCCCAATGTAGTTAATTAGGCTTCTCTGGAGCATTCTTCCAGGATTATCCCTAGGGTTCTATGTTCCCATCACAAGGGAGATTCTCTCTAAGACTGTCCTCTGGCTGACTAGATCTTACATGTCCTTCAAGCAACAAATTAGTCCTCATTTTCTAGGAAGCCAGCTTTTTAAATTCCAGCTCTGAAAATCTCTCTTTCCTTTTCCCAAATTATTTCAATATTTACTGTACAGTGGAATTATACTGTTTCTTATTCATTTTTTGACCAGATATTTATCTCTTTGCCTCATATATAAATTCTTTTCAGATTAGATTTTTAGTTTAGATTATAAACTCCTTAAAATAGAAAACAATGTCCTTTTTGTGGAGTTACATGTGGTAAACAAGTTTGTGTTGAGTTGAATTGAGTTGAAGTTGAGTTGAATTGGAGTCTATTCATACATATGTTGTTGTTTAAACTTACATTTATGCTGTTTCACCAGGCTGCAAGAAAAGCACTGACAACACACATTTCTTCCCCAATATCTTCTTTTCAGTAGATATCAGCTCTTCTCCATTATTCCACCTACTTAATAATTTGTACTGAATTTGAAAAATAAAGATTCTCCTAGGGCTGTATTGGCCCAAGTGCATTTGAAACATCAACTAAAGTTATATCTGATCCTATAATCCAGTTCCCAGTTAGAGCTGGCAACAGCCTCACCAGATAGGCAACAAGACTGGCCTTTTGGGGCTCAGGTAACGGCTTACCTTTTTCATGCAACCAGGTACATGATCCAACTTCAAGTTGGTTCCCACTCTATCCCAATATGCCCCACATTTATCCCAAATGTCACTGAATACATTTTCTTCCACCATTGCTTATGATCTGCTCCATCAACATCTATCTAAACATCAGGGAATCCTAGACTACGGTTCTATAGCAAGTTTATTCTTAATTTACTTACCTCAGTTTTAACAAAATGGAATTCTGCAAAATCTCAGATGGCTAGTTATTGTTTTTGCTATCTGCCATCAAGTTGGCCCCTGATTCATGGTGACTCCATGCCTTACAGAGTAGTACAACTCAGGTAATTGTGTAGTGCACCTGCAATGGCTTCCTCACAGTGTAGTGAAATTGCAGCCTCAAGTTCAAGTTCATCTCTTGTCATTGTTGTCAAAGTAAAAGGCAGAGAGTATAGAGTTCGGAAAATTAATTTATTCCCTTGAAGTTCAATTTCCCCACAGATATATGGGGAATAATTCTACCTACCCTCACATGAAGGAGCTCTTGTAGCATAGTGCCTAAGGCACTTGACTGCTAACCAGAAGGCTGGAGGTTCAAACCCACCAGCCACTCTTCAGAAGGAAGATGGGGCAATCTACTTCTGTAGTGATATCACCTTGGAAACTCAAGGAGGGGTCACTATGAGTCAGGTCTAACTCAATGGCACATAACAACAACAACGCCCTTACATGAAGGAACTCTGATGGGATAGTGTCTAAGACATTTGACTGCTAACCAGAAGGCTGGTGGTTCAAAGCCACCAGCCAGGCCTAGAAGGAAGGTTTGGCAATCTACTTCTGTAATGATACCATCTCGGAAAACCCCAGGAGGGGTTTCTATGAGTCAGTTTCAACTTGATGGCAGTGAGTTTGATTTTTGGTTTACCTTACATGACAATTGTCAAGATCAAATCAAATGGCTTGCATGAGAGTTATCTATAACCTGAGAAATGCTATCTGTTCATGGGAGCATTGGTGGTTCAGAAGTAGAATTCTTGGTTACATGAGGGAAACCTGGTTTCAATTACTGGTCAATGCACCTCAAATGAAGCTAACACCCATCTGTCAGTTAGGGCATGTGTATATTATGATGATAAACATGTTTCAGTGGAGCATCCAGATTAAGAGATTAGGAACAAAAATCTGACTATCTATCTTAAAAAAATAGCCACTGATAACCCTGTGGATCACAACAGTCTGATTCCATTATGCATGGGGTTGCAATGATTTGGGTACTGACTTTACAGCAACTAACAAAAAAGAACAATTCAGGCATCAATGTGGGGTTTAAATGCTATAGTATACAAGCAGATGGATACCACAAGAAATGAACTTTTATGGGGACATTGTACTTAGGGTGGGTCCTTCCTAAAGAACTCTGGTGGTATAGTGCCTAAGGCATTTGACTGCTAACTAGAAGGTTGGTGGTTCAAACCCACAAGCTGCCCTGGGGAAGGGAAACTGGGCAATCTATTTCCATAAAGATTTACCACCTCAGAAATCCAAAGGGGGTCACTATAACTCGGAATCAACTTGTTGGCAGTGAGTTTGTTTTTTGGGAGGGTCCTTTCTATATAATACTGTCCTTACTGAATGTTTTGGTTAGTTTTTATTGGTACTGAAAGAAGAAATATGGGAAATCACTCTAAGAGTGGGTTTACTAAGTGAAACTTTCCAGGGTTTACATCTCTTCACCTAGAAGTCCTATTCTTTTCATGAGTAATATTTCCTCCTTCTATAATAAATATGCTTAATTATTTGGTGTCTCATCTGGTGCCTTGGATTTGAGTTTCTACTGTGTGTCTGCAGTGGGTAAGTCAGTGAGGCTACACATCTTTGCAGCCTCCCAGCCTCCCCAGTGCTGCCTTCATCTCTTTATTGCGGAGTGTGTAGATGATGGGGTTAAGCAAGGGAGTAATGACAGTGTAGAAGACAGCTACCACCTCATCTAGGGGCTCCTGTGAGCCAGGCCACAGGTAAATGAAGGTTCAAGGAACATAGTAAACAATTACAACAGTCAGGTGAGAAGCACAAGTGGAGAAGGCATTGTGGCACCCATCTGCAGAATGAATTCTTAAGATGGCAGCTACTATGTAGCCATAAGAAGTAAGGATGAGCACAAAGCAGGTGAGGGCCAGGAAGCCAATGTCCACAAAGGTGACCAGCTCATTGATGGTGGTGTCAGTACAGACCAGGTGTAGTATGGCAGGAATGTCACAGAAGAAGTAGTCTACCCGGTTTGGGCCAGAGAAGGGCAGATGGAATGTGAAACTTGTTTGGAAGAGTGAGTGGAGTGTGCCTCCAAACCAGGTGCCAAAAGCCAAGTAGGTACAGACACTGCGGGTCATGATGGTGGCATAGTGTAAAGGCTTACATATTGCCAGGAAATGGTCATAAGCCATGAGTGTGTAAAGGAAGCATTCAGTGCAGCCCAGAAAGTGGGAAGAAAATAATTGGATTACACAGCCCCCAAAGGAGATAACTCTACTATCCCAGAGAAAGCTAGCCAGCATCTTGGGGACAATGACAGAGGAAACGGTCATATCCAGGAAGGAAAGGTGACATAGGAACCAGTACATGGGGCGGTGGAGCTGGATATCCACCAAGACTATGAGGATGATGAGCCCATTTCCAGAGACAGTGAGGATGTAGATGACAAAGAAGGCTAGGAATAGTGGTACACCCAGCTGTGGTGGGTGGTGCAGACCCACCAAAATGAAGTGATGCACAGAAGTCTGGTTTCCACTTTTCATTTCCTTGCTGTTCACATCTGCCAAGAGAAGTAGCAGAAAGGAAGGTTCAGTACCCTCTTAAATCTCTAGGCATGGCATATATACTCTGTGTCATAATTAAATATGTTCAGAAAATGAGACTGTTCTCTCTCTAGCTCTTCTTCATTTTCTCTCCCTACATTTCTCCTAACACCTGATTCTGAGATCATGCTTTGTTCCAAGGAACAGTTGTTATCTCCAAGGTTAAACTCTATGTAACAGATTATGTATACATAACTCAAGAAAATGAAGAAAAGATTACATATATGTATTTCCAAGGAAGAAGCAGTATAATCATATAAAGTCTAAATCTATCTGGAAGAAAGGGTATTCTGTATCTTTTCTTCAGTTTGATCTGTGTACCAGGGAACTGTACCTTATTTAATTTTCTAGAGCCAGATATTTGGAATTATTTTTCCTAATACAATTATGCCCAATAAAAATCTATGTATTTGTTAAAAATATACTATCTAGGTCTCAAATTGGACCTAATACTATGCAGAATCTCTTGAGGTATAGCCAGAAACATCTACTTCCAAAATGAGTGTGCCATTTATTACTCTTAAAGATAGTGAAGTAATACAGAATCCCAGCCTCTGATTATGTTCTCTTTTCTCTTCTTCTGAATAAGTGCAGTCTATTCATCCATCCATCCATCGATCCACCCACCCATCTATCCATCCATCCATCCATCCAACTATCCATTGAATTATCCATTGACACAATAAGGCACCAAATTTAGTAGCTTAAGAGAGTGGCTTCTAATGTCAGAATGACTGGTTAAAAATTCCAGCTCTTCTGCTTTTATGTGTTGGTAATCTTGAGAGGCCACTCATTTTCGTTCTCTCCCACCATTAAGTGGAGAACATTATATTGCCTACTGCATAGGACTGTTGTAGTATTAAATTCACATAATGGAATTTGAGCAGTGCTAGGCACAGTAGCATTCCATAGGCACTAGCTATTCTTTTCCATCAAATGCATGTATTGTGGTTCTATATTATTTCCCAATTGCCAGGGTCTGCGAAGAACTTTAGATGGGGAAGATTAAAGCAAATTCAGCTATCGCACATGAGGTGCATCTTTCCATTTCACTTTCCTTTTACCCTCCAGTAGTCTGTGTACAAATGGGAGGCAAACATCCAAATAATGTGTCATTTTCTCAAGGAGTCATAGACAACCCAGAATCACTCAGAAGTGTTCAGAGTATGTGTAGAATGGAATCTGGTGTCCAACTGGACTCACATTTGCTGAGGGAATCATAGTAGTAGCTGTAGACGCCACTGTTGGTATTCCATCCCTTTCTACACCATGTATTACCATATGTCCACCATCTGATCACTCTCAATCTTCAGTGCCACAGAGACTTCTCTTCTTAGTGAAAACAAG
>NW_006921845.1:551363-553347 GCF_000298275.1 Orycteropus afer afer | reverse complement strand
AATTTAGTATTAATCTTCTAGATTTCTATCTGTAGATTTAGAATCATTTCTAATTTTTCATTTAATTTGTCATTTTGTTCTTGTATTTTCTTCCAAAATTCTACTAGGGTTTTTTCTGTTTTTTCCTTGGTCAGTCTCTCAATCCTTTGAAGACACCTAAATATAATTCTTTTGAATTCCTTGTCAGAGAGTTCCAATGCTGCTTCTTCCTCAGGGATGTGTTCTGGGTCTGTATCCTGCTCCCTTGTTGCTACCAATTTGTCCTACTTCTTTGTGTGAACTGTGATGCTCTATTGTTTCTGAGGCATTGTAGCATTGTTGTATTTAGATCTCTGTTAATTGTTTGTGAAGATCAGCCAAGGGTGATGCAGGCTTTTCTTGGTTTTTTATCATTGGCCCATTGGTGGAGAAGGAGGTAGTGGCTCTTGCTCAGTAAGTGACATTACAGGAGGTGTGGGTGTAGTTGTGTCTTATGGGGACTGTTATTGTTTCCCACTCAGTTAGACACAAATTACAATTGAATAACCATAAAAAAACTGAAAGCACATAGACAAAAAACACACCATGTAGTAACACAGGAGCAGTAGCCAAAAAAAGAAAAATGGAAAAAAGAAGAAGAAAAACCAAGAAAACCTGTAATATCTGGGGATAAGGCACTAAGAGAAAAAAAGTAGAGAAGGAGAATAATGAAGGAAAAAAATGGGAAAAATGCAAAAAGAAAAACAAGGAATGAGGATAACCATGAGAAAAAAGGGGAAAAAAGCCAAAATCCTTTAATTTAAAAAACAAAATTTCAACCGGGAACAGGGTAAAGAAACAGTGCTGAGAACTAGGACCTGGGAGGGGAAGATTAATAATAATAATAACAAGGACAAATGTATTAATAATAATAGTTGTTTTAAAACAGACAGATACAAGGAAACTAATCACCAAAAAAGAAAGTGAAAAAGAAAATAAAAGACAGAGAGAAAAAATGAATTGGTGGAGGACAGGGCAGGGCACCCAGGCTTCTTGGGGGCACACAGACTGTGATGGAGTTCCTGTTGGCCCAGAAGGTAGGTGGAAGTGAGAGATGGCCATGCCTCCATTCACCAAGAGGGTGTGTGGTATAAGAGTAACAAGGGGAATGTCGTACCTTTTCAGTCTTGCTGGTCCGGAAGGTCCTTGGGTTTGCTGGAAAGCAGAATGTGTTCTCAAGCCTCAGGGATCTGCCAGAGCACTGTCTCTTTAAATATCCAACATAGTCAAGCTGCTTTTAGTCCTTCAAAATGGCAGTGTCCTCTGGACAGGCAAAAGTCCACAGCTCAGCCCGCCTTTCTCTTCACCTTCTCTGTTTATTCCCCAGCCACTGTGCACTGTCCTCCATGCAGTCTCTGGCTAGCAGGGCTGATTTTTTCATTAATTTTAAGGTCCTACCACCACTTGGGAATCTCCAAGCTGTTTATGCCATCAGGATTGCTCAGGATCGCTGCCAGATCACAGCTCCATATGTCCCATTTTTTTGGTATTTTCATGCAAATCTTCTGCTAGTTGGGGTTTAGCCCACTTTTATATCCTTCCCTTCAAGGCTCAGGGGTCCAGGATTATCTTCTGTATCTGTGTTAATTGGTTTCCCTTTTCTTTGTTGAAGAGTGTCTGTGTAATCTTTCTGCCTAGTCCACCATCTTGCTGGTGAGATCTCTTTCTTTGTCATTGGTTTTGATGATTTTGATGATGATATGACTTGATGATTTTCTTCTGGGGTCTATCCTGTTTGAGGTTCGTTGGACTTCCTGAATTAAGATATTCTCATCTTTCATCATATCAGGGAATTTCTCCTCCAAAAAATCTTGGACCATTTTCTCAGTGGTTTAATTTTTCTTTTCCTGTTCTGGAATTCCAGTGGCACATAAGTTATTCCCTTTGATAGTATCTTACAGCAATCATGGTATCTTTATTTTCTTTTTAATTGTTTTTCTGATTGATCCCTTTCCAAAGAAGTATT
>NW_006921845.1:538208-550486 GCF_000298275.1 Orycteropus afer afer | reverse complement strand
AACAAACAAACTAAAAATACAGAAAACAGAAAAAAAAACAAAACCATGGGGGCAGTGCGGGGCACCCAGGCTCCATCCGAGCACACAGACTGGGGTGGAATTCCTGCGGGCCCAGATGGTGGGTGGAAGAGAGGAATAGCCACACCTCCATTCACCAAGAGGATGTGGGGTATAAGAGTAACTAGGGAATGTCGCAACTTTCTAGTCGTCCAGCTCTGGAATGTCCTTGGTGTTACTGGCAAGTGGAGCCTGTTCTTAAGTCCCTGGAATCTGAGGGAATGCTGTCACCTTAAATATCCAAAATGATCAAGCTGCTTCTAAACATTCAAAATGGCTGCACCCTCCAGACAGACAAAAGTCCACAGCTCAGCCTCCCATCCTCTTCGCAGCTTTCCTTTTTATTCCCTAGCCACTGTAAGGTCACAGTAAGGAGAAGAGGATGCACAAAAGTGGGGTTAAAGAGAAGTTTTTATTCTGCGCTCCCAGGAGAGGTTTATGGGTCACCAAGAGGGGTCCGGGCGAGGTTCATGGATCCCTGAGAGGGGCCAGAGAAGTCGTGCTGCCCAGGTGAAAGAAAGGGTTTTTTATAATGATTTTCTTCCTGGTTCTTAGAGGACCGGAGTGAGAGCAGGGTATGTGTTACAGGGACCAATAAGGTTAAAGTACCCCATTAGCATGGGGCTAGGAAGCAGAGTTGAAGTACTTCATTAACATAGTGGGCAGGAAATGGTTGGGGGCTTTGGTGAGTAAGAGTCAGGTGCTGGGGTCTTTCATAAGCAAGTGCTACATGCTGGGGTCTTTTGTAAGCAAGGGCTACGTGCTGGGGTCTGGTATGGGCTCTGGTCAGGTGCCTCCTTGCTTGACCAGTTCTTATAATTCCCTCCAGCTTAATCATTCACCCACTTGGCCAGCCATGTTTCTGCCTAACAGCCACCAGAGCAGTCCTCTGTGCAGTCCCTGGCTAGCAGGGTTGCTTTTGGGGTTAATTCTTAGGTCTTACCACCACCCGGCAATATCTAAGCTGTCTGTGCAGCCAGGATTGCTGCCATACTGTCTCCTTTTTTGGTGTTTTCATGCAAATTCTTCCGCTAGTTGGAGTTTAGTCCACTTCTATACCCTTCCCTTCAAGGTTCAGAGGTCCAGGATTATCTTCTGTATCTGTGTTAATTGGTTCCCTTTTTCTTTGTTGAAGAGAGTCTGTGCAGTCTTTCTGCCTATTCTGCCATCTTACCAACCCCCCCCCCACACACACACACTTTGTTCTTTTTGAACAACAGCCTCCTGGTCTACGTACAGGTTTCTCAAGAGCACAATTAAGTGTTCTGGAATCCCTATTCTTCTCAATGTTATCCATAATTTGTTATGATCCACACTGTTGAATGGTTTTGCATAGTAAATAAAACACAAGTAAACATCTTTCTGGTATTCTTTTCTTTCAGCCAAGTTCCATCTGACATCAGCAATGATATCTGTTGTTTGATATCCTCTTCTGAATCCAGCTTGTGTTTCTGGAAGATCCCAACCTATATACTGCTACAACTGTTTTTGAATTATCTTCAGCAAAAGTTTACTTGCGTTTGATATAAATGGTATTGTTCAATAATTTCCACTTTCTATTAGATCACCTTTCTTTGGAATGGATACACATATGGATCTCTTCCAGTCAGCTGGCCAGGTAGCTGTCTTGCAAATTTCCTGGCATAGGCAAGTAAGTACCTCCATTTGTTGAAACATCTCAATTGGTATTCCATCAATTCCTGGAGACTTGTTTTTTTTTGTCAATACCTTCAACGCAGCTACAACTTCTTCCTTCAATACTGTTATGGTTACCTAGTGCTGCTCTGACAGGAATATATATCACAAATGGGATGGATTTAAGAAACAGGAGCCTATTCTCTTACTGTTTAGAGGCTTTATGTCTGAGTTCAAAGGGCTATGCTATAGGGGTGGGGTGAATGCTGCTCAACTGTGGGCTTCATCTCTGCCTCCTGCTCCAGACCCACTGAAGCTGGAGGCTTTTCTTCACTCAGACAGCAGCTGGCTGCTAAGTCTGACAAACCCAAGGTTGACAAGCAAAAAGGGACAACCCCAATGTTACCAAACCACATGGCAGGCCATTGATTCAATTCCAGAAAAAATCCCATGATCAGCAGGGCAACATGCTGAACAACAAATTCAGGGAAACAAACTGCTGAACAATGACTCGGCTACATGCAGGGTTCAAGCATGCTGTAAGCTGGAGACCTTCCTCAAGCTGCTTCTTATATACTGGATGCAGACCACATCTCTAAAGCAGCTACTCAGCTTCTCCAGTAGATTCCACCATGGAATTGATTGCTAATCTCACCATGGGGAATAACTTCATCCAGCTGCCCAGACATGCAACCAGGCCCAGCCCAGTTGACAACAGCCTTAACTACCACAAATACCATTCATTCTTGATCCTATGTCACCTCCTGAAATAGATATATTGACCAATTATTTTTGGTACAGTGATTCTGTATTCCTTCCATCTTCTTTTGATGTTTCCTGCATCATTCAATAATTCCCCCATGGAATCTTTCAATATTGTAACACAAGGTTTGAATTTTTCTTCATTTCTTTCAGTTTGAGAAATACTGAGTGTGTCCCTCCCTTTCAGTTTTCTAACTCCTGATCTTTGCACATTTCATTATGATAATTTATTTTGTCTTCTCAAGCTGTTCTTTGAAATCTACTATTTAGTTCTTTTATCTTGTCATTTCTTCCATTTGCTTTAGCTTTTTTTTTTTTTTTCAGGAGGAAGTTTCAGAGTCTCTTCTAACATCCATTTCAGTCTTTTCTTCCTTTCCTGTCTTTTTTAATGACCTTTTATTTTCTTCATGTGTGATGTTCCTGATGTCATCCCACAATTTGTTTGGCTTTGGTAATTGGTGTTCAGTACAACAAATCTATTTTTCAAATGGTCTCTAAATTCAGGTGAGATATAATCAAGATCATATTTTGGCTCTTGTGGACTTGTTTTAATTGTCTTCAGGTTCAACTTGAACTTGTCTATGAGTGATTGATGGTCTGTTCCACAGTTAGCTTCTGGCCTTGTTTTGGCTGATGACATTGAGCTTCTTCATCACCTCTTTCCACAGATGTAGTTGATCTGGTTCCTGTGTATTCCATATGGTGAGTTTCATGTGTATAGACACTGTTTATGTAGTTGGAAAACATCATTTGCAATGAATAAGTCACTGGTCTTATGAAATTCTATCTTGCAAACTCTGGTGTCATTTCTATCATCAGGGCTGTATTTTCCAACTACCGACAATTCTTCTTTGTTTCCAACTTTTGCACTCCAATTACTAGTAATAATCAATACATCTTGATTGCATGTTTGGTCAGACTACAGAAGTTGGTAAAAGTCTTCAATTTCCTCATCTTTGGTTTTAGTAGTGGTACATCAATTTGAATAATAGTGTTAACTGGTCTTGCTTTTAGGTGTATGGATTTTATCTCATTACTGACAGCAGTGTACTGTACTTCAGGATAGATCTTGAAATGCCTTGTAACGATGAATACCATACCATTCTTCTTCAATTTATCATCCCCAAGCATGGTAGATCATATGATTGTCTGATTCAAAACAGCCCAAACCAGTCCATTTCAGTTCACTAATGGCTAGGATATCAATTTTTATGCATTCCATTTAATTGCTGACACCTTCCAATTTTCCTACATTCACACTTCATACATTCCATGTTTCAATTACTAATGCATGTTTGCAGCTATATCTTCCCTTTTTGTGTCATGTGGCACAGCAAATGGAATTCCTGAAAGCATTACTCCATCCGCATCATTTAGGCCAACTCAACTTTGATGAGGCAGCTCTTCTGTAGTCATATTTTGAATACCTTCTGAACTGCAGGGCTCATCTTCTGGCACTATATTAGACAACATTTCAGGGCTATTCATAAAGTTTTCCAGTAATATATCAGAGAGTGTTTCACTGGTATTCATAAGGTTCTCACTTGCCACTTCTTTGAGAAGTGGAAGGCCTCTGTCTTCTTCTGAGTCTGTCGTAGTCTGGAAGCTCTGCTGAAATCATCCCATCATGGGTGCCCCTGCTAGTATTTGAAATACTAGTGGCATGGCCTCCAGCCTCACAGCAACATGCAAGCCACTGCAGTACAGACAAACTGATAAATGAGTGATGGTTATACCTGCTATAATCCGAAGGTGGAAAAAAAAAAAAAAAGAAGAAGAAACAAATCTACTGCTATTGAGTCAATTCTGATTCATAGCAACACTCATTGTGTTTCCAAAGCTGCAAATCTTTACTGTAGATTGCCTCATCTTCCTCCTCCAGAGCAGCTGGGGTGTTTAAACAACCAACCTTCTTATTAGCAGCCAAGTATCTTACAGTACACCACCATAGCTCCTTATACATGCTATACCTTAGCTATATATGCCTCTGCATATTAGTAACAGTAAGATGTGCCCACCCCCCCAAAACAAAAGGACAGTTTTAAGTGTGGTTAGACATAATTCAAGCACATCATAAATTAGGGATTATTTGTAAAGTAATAAGAAGTCAAATAATCCAGTTTGAAAAGGGGAAAGATTTGAAAAGACATCTCACCAAATAAGATATATGAATAGCATATAAGCATAAAAAAGATTGTCAGCATCATTAGTCATTAAATGAAAACCAAAACCATTGCCAGTGAGAGTTGATTCCTGCTCATGGTGACGCCATGTGTGTCAGGGTAGAACTGCACCTCAGAGTTTTCAATGGTTGTAATCTTACTGCTATGAGTCGGGGCTGACTCGATGGCAAATAACAACAACAACAACAATTTTACTGAGGCAGATCACCAGGGACTTTCTTCTGTGGTGTTAGTAGGTGGATTTGAACTGCCAACCCTTGATCATTAAGGCAATGAAAATAGAAACCACTGTGAGATACTACTTCATACCTATTACCAAAATAAATAAATAAATAAATAAGTTGCTGTCAAACGGATTCTGACTTATGGTGAGTGTGTGTCTTATAGCATAGAATTGAGTTCCATCTGATTTCCTTGCCTATAATCTTTATGGAGCAAATCACCAAACTTTTCTTTTGTAGGATTGCTTAGTGGGTTTGACTTGTTCACGTTTTGGTTAGTAGCTGAGAGCAAACTGCTTGAACTTTCCATGGATCTTCACACCCATTAAGATGACTTAAAATTAAAATATATATATATAAAGTGTTGACAAGAATGTGGGAAAATTGGAACCCTCACACATTGCTAGTAGTAATGTAAAATGGTCCAATCATTTTGTAACACAATTTGGCAGTTCTTTAAAAAGTTAAACATAAAGGAACCATTAAAACAAAAGAAAACAAAACTTGTTGTTGAGTTGATTACAACTCATAGTGATTCTATCGTGTTACCAATTAGAACTGCTCCACAGGGTTTTCTTGGCTATAGTGTTAAGGGAAGCAGATCAGCAGAATATTTTCCAGTGGTACTGCTTGGTGGGTTCAAACCACTAACTTTTAAGTTAGTACTTGATTACAAAATATGTATGCCACCTAAGGACCTAAGTACACCATATAACCCAATATTCTGCTCCTGGGTAGATATTCAAGAGCCTTAAAAACTTATTTTTACATAAAAAATTGTACATGAGTGTCAATACTTACATTATTCATCATAGCCCAAAGTACAAACAACTCAAATGTGTATCAACTGGTGAACCGTTGAACAAAATGTGGTATATGAATATTATAGAATACTGTGTGGCCATAAAATGGAACAGATTGTTGATATATGCTACAATGTGGATTCCAACCTGCAGAGCTCATCTTCTGGTACTAAATCAGACAGTGCTCCACTGTTATTCAAATGGTTTTCAGTGATCAATTTCTTTTCAGAAGCAAGTCCTTCTTCCTAGTCTGTCTTAGTCTGGAAGCTCCACTGGAACCTGTCCACCATGGGTGATCGTGTTGGTATTTAAAATACAAGTGGCATAGCTTCCAGCATCACAGCAACATGCAAACCAACACAGTAAAATAAAATGATATACTGATGAGACTTGTTCTTGAATACAGGGCAGCTAAAACACATGATAGAAATGAAGTAAAAGGGTTGAACAGAAGATTTCGAAGGATAGTTCAAGAAGACAAGTAAAGTATTATAATGAAAAATGCAAAGATTTGGAGTTAGAAAAACAAAAGCCAAGAACATATTTGGCATTCCTCAATCTAAAAGAATTGAGGACAGAAAAAGAAAGAAATTAAAGCTTCATGTTAATATTGAAGGATTCTATTGGAAAAAATATTGAATGACTCAGAAAGTATCAAAAGAAGATATAAGGAATACACAGAGTCACTTTACCAAAAAGAGCTGGTTGATATTCACCCATTTCAGTAGGATGCATATAGTCAAAACCAATGGTATTGAAGCAAGAAGTCCAAGTTGCACTAAAGGAACTGGTGAAACACAGAGCTCCAGGAAGTGATAAGACACCCACTAAGGTGTTTCAACAAATGGATGCAGCTCTGGAGATGCCCATACATTTATGCCAATTAATTCAGAAGACAGATACCTGGACAACCAACTGGAAGAGATCCATATTTGACAGCAATGAGTTTGGTTATTTGGTTTATCATCAATATCACTTGCAAGTAAAATTTTGATGAGAATAATTCAAAACTGATTGCAGTAGTACATTGAAAAGGAACTAGTAGATATTCAAGCCAGATTCAGAAGAGGATATGCAATCAGGTACATCATACCTGATGTCATGTGGATCTTGGCATGAAACAAAGAATACCAGAAAGATGTTTACCGGTTTTTTACTGACTAGGGAAAGGTATTCAATTGTGTGGATCATAATAAATTGTGGATAATGCTATGAAGAATAAGAATTCCAGAACAGTGTTTATGAAGAACCTGTACATAGACCAAGAAGCAGCCATTTGAACAGAAAAAGAGTAAACATGGTTTAAAATCAGGAAAGGTGTACGTAAGCATTGGGTATTTTTACCACATTTATTCAATCTGTATGTTGAGCAAATAATCCAAGAAGGTAGACTATATGAAGAAGAACGTGGCATTAGGACTGAAGGAAGACTCATTAACAACCTTTAGTATGGAGATGTTACCACTCATCTGCCAGTTTGTTGTAGTGTGGTGTCTTGCGTGGTGCTATTTACTTATGTTTATAGACTATGCAAAAGCATTTGATTGTGTGGGTCATAACAAATTATGGGTAATATTGAAAAGAATGGGAATTACAAGAACACTTAATTGTGCTTATGAGGAATCTGCACATAGACCAAGAGGCTGTCGTTCAAACAGAACAAAAGTATGTTGCATGGTTTAAAATCAGGAAGGGTGTGCATCAAGGTTGTGTCCTTTCACCATACTTATTCAATCTGTATGCTGAAGAAATAATCAAAGAAGTTAGACTATATGAAGAAGAACATGGCATCAGGATTGGAGGAAGACTTATTAACAACCTGCGATATGCAGACAACACAACCTTGCATGTTGAAAATGAAGATGACTTGAAGCACTTACTGGTGAAGATTAAAGACCACAATCTGCAGTACGGATTACACCTTAATGCATAGTAAACAAAAATCTTCATACCTGGGCCAATAACCAAGATTATGATAACTGGTGAAAAGATTGAAGTGGTCAAAGACTTCATATTACTTGGTTCCACAATCAACATGAATGGAAGCAGCAGTCAAGAAATCAGACGAAGTATTGATCTGGTAAATCTACTGCAAAAGACTTTTTTAAAGTGCCGAAGAGAAAAGATACCTTTTTGAATACTAAGGTGTGCCTAACCTAAGCCACGGTATTTTCAGTAGCCTCATATGCATGTGAAATCTGGATAATGAATAAGGAAGACTGAAGAAGAGTTAATGCTTTTGAGTCAAAGTGTTGGTTACTAATACTGAAAGTACCATGGACTCCCAGAAAAGCTAACAGATCTGTCCTGGAAGAAGGGCAGCTGGAATGCTCCTTGGAAGTGAGAATGACCAGACTTCATTTCACCTACTTTGGTCATATTGTCAGAAGGGACCATTCCCTGGAGAAGGATATCATGCTTGATAAAGTGGAGTGTCAACAAAAAAGGGGAAGACCTTCAATGAAATGGATTGACACAGTGACTGCAATGATGGGCTCAGGTATTGTGAGGTTTGTGAGGTTGGAGCATGTCTGGGCAGTGCTTTATTTTGTTGTACACAGGGTTACTATAAGTTGGAGCAGACTTGACAGCACCTAACAACAACAACAAAAACATGGCCAAAATATTGAATGATGCAGGAAGCATCTAAAGAAGATGGAAATAATACACAGAGTCACTGTACAAAAAAGAATTGGTCGATAGTCAAGTATTTCAGGAGATGGCATGTGATCAAGAACCAATGGTATTGAAGGAAAAAGTAGAAGCTGCACTGAAGGAATTGGCAAACAAACAAACAAGACTTAAGGGATTGACAGAATACCCATTGACATGTTTCAACAAATGGATGACGCACTGCAGACACTCATCTATGTCAAGAAATGTGTAAACAGCAACCTGGCCAACTGACTGGAAGAAACTCATACTTGTACTTATTCCAAGGAAAAGGTGATACAACAGAATGTGGAAAGAATATCATTAATATCGCACTCAAATAAAATTTTGCTGAAGATAATTCAAAAATGGTTGCAGCAGTAAATTGACAGAGAACATCTAGACACTGGATCCAAATGTACTCTACTCCTGGCTCTTCTTTCTTTGTAATACTGAGGTATCTCCTCTCTGCTCACTTTTTTTTTAGTCTCTTTTACATCTCAAAAGAGATTGACTCAAAATACAACTTAATCCTGCCTTATTAACATTATGTTGTTGCTGTTGTTAGGTACCATCCAATCTGTTTCAACTCAGAACATTATAGAGATTAGGATCTACAGCACATAAGATAATTACAACAGTTCATAAAATGGAAGACAGTTACATAATACTGAGAGTCATGGCCAAGTTGACACATATTTTTGGAGGACATCATTGAATCCATAATATTCCACCCTTCAGCCTTCTCAAATTCATGTCCTTCCCACATGTAAAATACTTTCACCCAGTCATATTATTTCAGGGATCTTAAGTTAATTAAAAGTCCAAATTCTATCCTGGGGTAAAATTCTTGTCCATCTGTGAACCTGTGTGTTCTGGTTACTCAGTGACACTCTAACAGAAATACCATGAATAGGATAGCTTTAATAAACAGGAGTTTATTCTCTTACAATTTTGGAGATTAGAAGTCTGAGTTCCAGGTGTCAGGCTCTAGGGGCTGGTTGAAAGCCCCTTAATCTTGGGCTTCAGCTATGCCTCTTGTTCCTGTCCCACTGAAGCTAGCATCATCTCTTCACTCAGGCAGCTGCTGGATGCTGAGGCTGACAAACCCAAGGATGGCAAGTGAAAAGGCACAGTCCCAGTATTACCATACCACATGGCAGGCCATTAATTCAAGTACATTCCCAAGATAAGCAGGGCAACATGGCAGGCTGCTGAACAATGACGTGGCTACATGCAGGGTTCAAGCATGCCATCAGCTGGATACCTTCCTCAAAGTTGCTTCTTATATACTGGAAGCAGCCCACCTCTCTAAAGCAGCTACTCAGCTGCCCAGTAGATTCCACCATGGAGTTAATTACCAGTCTCACCATGGGAAATAATTACATCCGTCTGTACAACCATTCACGCAGGCCAAGCCAAGTTGACATACAATCTTAAATACCACACTGTGAAATCTAGAATATAAGTTGTCTGTTTTCAATGTACTGTGGTGGAATAGATACAATGTAGAAATTTCCTCTACAAATGGGAGAAATTGGAGGAAAACAATGAATAATGGGCACCAAGCAAGTCAACAACCCAGCAGAAGAATTTACGTTAGCTCTCAAGACTTAAAAATAATCCTCTCTTCTCTGAGACCATGTAAGTAATAGCCCTACCCTCCAGACTCTGGGTGTAGCTTTGCTCTTTGGATTCTGGGTGAAGGCCCATTGGCCCTGGTCTTTAGCTGTCTTCCAGGCCTACTGGGACAGCAACGCAGTTTCCTTGGCTTTGGTTTCCTCCTAGTCCAGCTGAGTGGTGACTCTACTTTCTTGGCCCTGGCTTCCCACATACTTCTGCCCCTTGGGCTTTGCAACCTTGTCCTCTAATCTTTGGGCAGTGGATCTGGCCCCAGCCCCGTGGTACTCATGAATGGCAGCTCTATCCTCTCTGGATTTGAGTTGGTAAAGTTTGGACTTTTTGAAATTTAAGATGTTATTGTCCTACCTTTTGAAACACCAGAGTCCATGGCCCCAGTCTTTAAGACTCCAGGTGTTGCGGCCTTAAATTTGAGACTGAGGCAGCTCTGCTTCTTATTCTCCTTGTCACTTCAGCATCTGCTTCCTGGTTCCTTGGACTCTTGGCCCCTAAGTCTCTTGGCTGCAGCATCTTGAGCCACTGCATCTTGTGCCCTGTTCAAGCCAGTGTTACACAGCTCTTTAGCTCTACCAATAATGCCCCAGAGGCACCTTACTCTATCAGTAAACTTCACCCATATTCTCTCAGCTCTCTCACTCTGTGGGTGGCAAGCTTAGCTCTGCTGACAAATGCATAAGGCACCCCACTCCTCCAGGAAGTCTATTGCTCAAAGGTGCTCAGCTTTCTTGCTCTGTGGCTTAGCTCTCTTGCAATCTTGAACCAGTCTCTTGGTTCTACTGTTGTCGTTTCTCTGCCACTACTTCTTGCTCTCTGCACCATCTCCAGTTTTACAGTTCACCTCACCTCCTTCTGAGCCCTCACTAGAATTACCTTTAACATCCACAATCCCACCAATAGTCTTTCCAAGGCAATCTAGGCTTTTCCTATTAGGCATCTTAAAATTCTTCCAGCTTTTACTCATTTCCAATTCCAAAACTGTTCCCGTGTTTTAGGTATCCATTAGATAAAACTACATTTCAGTTATCTAGTGTTGCTATAACAGAAATACCACAAGTGGATGGCTTTAACAAACAGAAATTTATTCTCCCACAGTTTATGAGGCTAAATGTCTAAATTATGGACACCAGTTCAAGGGGAAGGCTTTCTCTCTCTGTTGGCTCTGAAGAAGGTCCTTGTCTCTTTCAATCTACGGGCTCAATGTCCCTTGCAGATCTCCATATGTTTTGGCATTAATCTTCTTCTGAGTCTAGAAGGTTCTTAGCACAGAGATCCTGGGCCCAGCAAACACACTCAGCACTCAGATCTTCTCTCTCGGTGGAACTGAGGTCCCTACTCTGTTTATTTGTTTAATCTCATTAATATCTCAAAAGACATTGACTCAAGATGCAATCTAGTGCCACAGATTTTATCGTGCCTCATTGACATAATTACCTCTAGTCCTGCCTCATTAACAGCATAAAGATTAGCGTTTACAACACATAGAAAAATTACATTACGAGGAGTTCTGGTAAGATGGTGGACTAAGCAGAAAGACTGCACAGAGCCTCTTCAACAAAGAAAAGAGAAACCAATTAACACAGACACAGAAGATAATCTTGGGACCCCTGAGCCTTGAAGGGAAGGATACAGAAGTGGACTAAACCCCAAGTAGCAGAAGAATTTGCATGAAAACACCAAAAAAGGAGACATATGGAACTGCAGTCTGGCAGCTATCCTGAGCGATCCTGACAGCACAGACAGCTTGGAGAGTGAAGGCGAAGAGAAAGAGGGGCTGAGCTGTGAACTTTTGCCTGTCTGGAGGTCACCGTCATTTTGAATGTTTACAAGCAGCTTGACCATTTTGGATATTTAAAAAGATAGTGCTCTCCCAGATTCCAGGGGCTTAAGAACAGGTTTTGCTTGCCAACAACCCCAAGGACACTCCGGACCTGGAACACTGAAAAGGTGCGACATTCCTTTTGTTACTCTTATACCCCACACCTGCTTGGTGAATGGAGGTGTGGCCATCCCCCACTCCCACCCAACTTCTGGGCATGCAGGAACTCCATTCCAGTCTGTCTGCTCAGATGGAGCCTGGGTGCCCTACCCTGTCCTCCACCGATTATTTGTCTCTTTTTATTAATTTTTATTTTTTCTTTTTCACTTTCTTTTTTCCAGTGTTTAGTTTGCTTGTATTTGTCTGTTTTAAAACTACTATTATTTTTAACACTTTTGTCCTTTTTACGATTATTCTTCATTCTTCCCCTCCAGGGCCTAGTTTTTTAGCTCTTTTTTCTTTTCCCTGTTCCTGGTTGGAGATTTTTTTCTTATTTAATTTTTTTTTC
>NW_006921845.1:534266-535583 GCF_000298275.1 Orycteropus afer afer | reverse complement strand
AATCTAAATAAATGGAAGACTATCCCATGCTCATTGATAGGAAGATTAAACATTGTGAAAATGTCAATTCTACCCAAAGCAATCTATACATTCAATGCAATTCCAATCCAGATCTCATCAACATTCTTAAAGGATATGGAAAAAACAATCACTAACTTTATATGGAAAGGAAAGAGACCTTGGATAAGCAAAGCACTACTGAAAAAGAAGACCAAAGTAGGAAGTCTCACACTGCCGGATCTCAAAACCTACTATACAGCTACAGTAGTCAAAACTGCCCAGTATTGGTTTAATGACAGAAGCATAGACCAATCAGCTGATCTTTGACAAAGTGCCAAAGTCTATTAAATGAGAAAGAAAATGCTTGTTTAATAAATGGTGCTGGCAAAACTGGATATCCACCTGTAGAAAAATGAAACTAGATCCATACCTCACCCCCTACAAAAAAACAAACTCAAGCTGGATCAAAGACTTAAATGTAAAACTCAAAACTGTAAAATTCATCAAAGATAAAATAGGGGCAAATCTAGGAGCCCTAATTTACAGCATAAATAGACTGTCAAGCGTAACTCAGAATGTGCAGGAGATAGAAGAGAAGCTAGATGACTGGGACCTTTTAAAAATTAAAATTCTCATGCGCATTGAAAGATTTTGTCAAAAGGGTAAAAAGAGAACCTATAGATTGGAAGAAAATATTTGCCTATGATATATCTGACAAAGGACTTATCTCTAAAATCTACAGAAAACTTCAACACCTCAACACCAAAAAGACAAATAACCCAATTCACAAATGGACCAAAGACTTGAACAGACACTTCACCAAAGAAGATTTATAAGCAGCCAACAAACACGTGAGAAATTGCTCACGATCATTAATCATTGTTGTTGTTGTTATTTGCCCTTGAGTCGCCCCCCGACTCATAGCGACCCCTCCTTGGGTTTCCGAGGCAGTATCACTACGGAAGTAAGAGAATGGCTGGTGGGTTTGAACTGCCAGCCTTCTGGTGAGCAGTCAAGTGCCTTAGGCACTATGCTACCAGAGCTCCTCATTAATCATTAGAGAGATGCAAATCAAAACAACAATGAGATATCATCTCACCCCAGCAATAATAGCAAAGTTCTTCGGATCAGATAGTAACAAATGCTGGCAGGGTTGTGGAGAGATTGGAACTTTTGTGCACTGCTGGTGGGAATGTAAAATGGTACAACCAATGTGGCAAACAGTATGGCATTTCCTTAAAAAACTGAAAATAGAAGTATCATTTGACCCAGCAATTCCATTGCTAGGAATATATCCTAAAGAGGTGAGAACACGAA
>NW_006921845.1:514525-533615 GCF_000298275.1 Orycteropus afer afer | reverse complement strand
TCATCTGAGGCTAATCTTGTACAGACACCAGTGATACAAAATACCTGCAGTCCTTACAGAAACAATAGAAGACAGACACCGAGTAATACTTCACAGACATCCCAACACTATGGGAGAGAGATCCAATAGAGCTACTACCTCAGGACCATAGTACTGGGGTACACCAGACTCAATTGGCACAACAAAATACATAAAAGAATTGCTCCACATCGTACATTGGTGAGTAAGGACTGGGGTCTTAAAAGCTTTCAAGCAGCCATCTAGGATGCAGCTAATGGTCTCCCAGCATCGGAAGTGAAGAAGAACACACACACACACATAAAAGGGCATTTAGAAGGAATCAACCCTAGGACACAATGGCTCTTGAGACCAGAAGAACCAGATGGTGCTCGGCTATCAATGCCAACCACTCAGGAAAGGATCAATCTGGAGATCCTGGATAGAGTAAGAGGGAAAATGTGGAACAAAATCCAAAAACTCAATAATGACCAGAATTACTGGTCAAATGAGGTCTGGTGAGACTCCCAATACTATGGTCCTGAAATACATTGGTGCCTGGAATAGAACTCACTCCCAGGGGCGGGGTCTCAGCCCAATGGTTAGTGAGATGTACACGCAGACCACTCAACCCGGGATGCTGCACCCACACACTCAATGTTAATGCATCCCCTAAAGCAGTAAACCATGGGACACCAAAGGACTAACATTCAAAGTGAGGAAATGCAGGACAGACAGGAGTGCATAATTATGAGGGGCATGGGGGAGTGTTGCAGGGTAGGGAGGGGAGGAGGCTGGGTTGGGGCTGGACCTGGCGAATGGGGAATGAAACTAAATGTATGCATGACTTTGAATGTAAAATAAGCTCTTAAAAAAGGTGGGGGGAATAAAAGAAAAGAAAGTGAATTTGGTCTGTAAATTTTCACCCAAATCACAATAAAAAAAAATTACATTACATCACAAAATGGAGGATAATTATATAATACTAAGAAGATGACACATATTTTCAGGACACAGTTCAATATATTAATATCTACGCTTGGTCTAGCTCCTCTGTTAGCCCCGCTGGAAATTATAATGGCTCCTGATATGTAGTTTGTTTATAAATTGCCAGAGTGTACTATTTCATTCTTCAATATGTATGTATAATAGCTCCCCAAAAAGGACAATTCTAAGTATGTTTGTTTTCCATGAATTTTGATAGAATTAGATGGACTTGTGTTTATGTCCAAGACCATCACTATGGTAGTTAAGGTTGTTGTCAACTTGGCTGGGACTGGTTGAGTGGGTGGTCAGCTGGATTTAGTTACTCTCCCATGGTGAGACTGATAATTAACTCCATGGTAGAATCTACTGGAGCTGCTGAGTAGCTGCTTTAGAGATGTTGGCTGCTTCCAGTATATGAAAAGCAAATTTGAGGAAGGTCTCTAGCTTTTTGGCACCTTAAACATTCCATGTAGCTGAGTCTTCATTCAGCAGACTGCCATGCTCAGCCAGTACTGGAACTTGTATTAAGGCTTGTCATGTGGTTTGGTAATGTTGGGATTGTGCCTTTTCACTTGTTGACTCAGCTGCCTGAGTGAAAAGATGCCTTTAGCTTCAGTGGGCTGGGAGCAAGAGGCAGAGCTGAAGCCCAAGGTTGAGGGGTTTTCACTCAGCTCCTAGAGCCTGGCAACTTGGACACAGACTTCTGGCCTTCAAAACTGTAAAAGAATTATCTCCTATTTGTTTGAGCCATTCCCATGTGTGGTATATTTCTGTGAGAGTGGCACTAGCATGTAACCAAAACAATCACCTATGATTCAACTGATATTTAAAAGATTGCATAAACTGTACTACATCTTTAAAATGGAAATAATAATATAAGAGGACTGTTCTATTAATAGGAGCTCTGGTTCCATTAATATTGTTGTTAGGTGCTGTCAAGGAAGTTTCCACTCATAGTGACCCCATGTACAACAGAAAGAAACACTGGTTGGCCTTGCAATATACTCACAATCATTGCCATTCTTGAGCCCATTATCACAGCCACTGTGTCAATCCAGCTCATTGAAGGTCTTCCCTTTATTCACTTTCTCCTTTACCAAAGATGGTATTATTCTCCAAGGAATGGGCCCATCTGACAACATGGCCAAAGAATGAGAGACAAAGTCTACTCCTTCTCACTTCTAAGGATCATTCTGTCTTCACTTCCTCCAAGATAGATTTATTTGTTCTTCTAGCAGTCCATGGTACATTAAATAATTTTTGCCAACACCACAACACAATTTAGTAAGTTCTTCTGCCATTTTCTTTGTTCATTTCTAGCTCTTACATGCATATGAGGCTATTAAAAATACCAAAGCTTAGGAGAAGTGCACCTTAGTCTTCAAAGTGACAACTTTTGTACTTTAAAGAGATCTTTTGCAGCTGATTTTCCCAATGCAATATGTGATTTGAATTCTTGACCACCATTTCCATGGCATTGATTGTGGGTTCAAATAAAATGATATCCTTGACAACTTCAAACTTTTCTCCATTGATCATGATATTACTTATTGGTCCAGGTATGAGAATTTTTTTTTTCTTTATGTTGGTGTGCAATCCATACTGAAGGCTGTATTCTTTGATATTTACCAGTAAATGCTTCAAGTCATCTTCACTTTCAACAAGCAAGGTTGTATCACCTGAATATCACAAACTGTTAAGGATTTTCCTCCAATATTAATGCCATGTCCTTCTTCATATGTCCAGCTTCTTGGATCATTTGTTCAGCATGAAGATTGTATGTTGTTGTTGTTGTTATGTGCTGTCAAGTCAGACTCGACTTATAGCGACCCCTCTTTGGGTTACTGAGGCAGTATCACTACCTAAGTAGATTTCCCAACTTTCCTTCCGAGGAGTGGCTGGTGGGTTTGAACCGTCAGCCTTCTGGTTAGTAGTCAAGTGCCTTAGGCACTATGCTACCAGAGCTTCTAAAGATTGTATAAGTATGGTGAAAGGATACAACCTTAATACAAACCTTTCCTTATTTTAAACATTCAGTATCCTCTTGTTCTTTTTGAACCACTGTCTCTTGGTCTATGTAGAATTTCCTCATGAGAACAATTAAGTGTTCTGGAAATCCCACTTTTGTAATCATTTATTAAGCTTCACACAGTTGATTTCACTTTGCAAATCAATAAAGCACTGGTCACATCTTTCTGGTATTCTTTGTTTCCAGTCAAGATTGATCTAACATCAGCAATGATATCCCTTGTTCCACATCCTCTTCCTGGTTTGACTTGAATTTCTGCAAGTTTCTTGTCAATATACTGCTTAATCATTTTTGAACTATCCTCTGCAAAATTTTACTTGTCAGTGATATTGATGATATTGTTTGATAACTTCAGCATTTTGTTGGATCACCTTTCTTTTTAATGGACATAAATACATACATCTTGCAATTGGTTGGCCAGGTAGCTGTCTTCCAATTTCTTGGCATAGACCAAGTGAGTGCCTCCAGTGCTGCATCTATTTGTTGAAATATTTCAAGGGATATTCCATCAATTCTTGGAGCCTTGTTTCTCACCAATTTCTTCAGTGTAGCTTGGATTTCCTTCTTCAGTACCATTTATTGTTGATCACAGACTACCTCCTGAAATTGTTGAATATCAATCAGTTCTTTTTGGTACAGTGACTTTGTATCTTTCTTCCATCTTCTTTTGCTACTTCCTGCATCATTCAATATTTTGCACAAAAAAATCCTTCCATACTTCAACTTGAAAGTTGCATTTTTTCTTCAGACCTTTCAGCTTGAGAAATGCCAGCAGTATACTTCCAACCATTTTCTAACTCCAGGTTTGTGCACATTTCATTATAATTCTTTACTTTGTCTTTTTGAGATGCTCTTTGTATTCTTCTATTCAGCTCTTTTACTGCATCATTTCTTTAATTTGTTTTAGCTACTCTCCATTCAAAAGAAAGGTTCAGAGTCCTTTCTGTCATCCATTTTGGTCTTTCCTCCCTTTCTTGTCTTTTTAATAACCTTTTGCTTTCTTCACAAGATCTCTGGTGGAACAGTGGTTAAAGCATTCAGTTTGTAACCAAAAAGTCAGCTGTTCAAACCCACAAGCTGCTCCATAGGAAATAGATGAAGTAGCCTGCTTTTGTGAACATTTACAAGGGCTTTGAAACCCCATGGGGCAGTTCTACTCTGTCTTATAGGGTTGCTATGAGTTTTAATCAACTCTGTGGTAGTGGGTTTTGTTTTGGTTTTTTGCTTTTTTCCTGTATGGTGTCCTGATGCCATCCCTCCATCTCCTCTTATCTTCATCATTGGTATTCAACGCATCACATCTATTCTTTAGATGGTCTCTAAATTCAGGTAGGATATACTCAAGATCATATTTTGATACTTGTGGATTTGTTTTAGTTTTCTTCAGCTTCAACTTAAACTTGTGTATAAGCAATTGATGGTGTGTTACACAGTCAGCCCCTGGCCTAGTTCTGAATGATGATATTGACCTTCTTCATCATCTCTTTCCATATAAGTAGTTTATTTCATTCCTGTGATTTGATTCTGTCTGGAGAGGTCTACATGTATAGTAGCCCTTTATGTTTTTGAAAAAAAAAAAGAATTTGAAATGAATAAACCTTTGGTCTTGCAAAATTCTGTCATTCAATCTCCAGTGTCCTTTTCTCACCAAGGCCAAATTTTCCAACTGCTTATGATTCTTGGCTTTCACCTTTCACATTCCAATCTATATATAGTAAGTATCAATACATCTTGATTACATGTTTGGTCAATTTCAGACTGCAGATGTTGGTAAAAATTTTCAGTTTATTCATGGTGTGTAAATTTGAATGATAGTCATATTAACTGGTCTTCCTTGAAAGCATATGTTTATTTCCCTACCACTGATAGCGTTATACTTCAGGATAAATCTTGAAATGTTCTTTTTGATGAAGAATGTGATGTCATTCCTTTTCATTTTCTCATTTTCTGCCTAGTTGACCATATGATTGTCCAAATAAAAATGGCCAATACCAGTCCATTGCAGCTCATTAATGCCTATGATATCAATCTTTATGTGCTCCATTTCATTTTTGACCACTTCCAATTTTCCTAGATTCATACTTTGTACATTCCTTGTTGTGATTATTAATGAAAGGTTTACTCCATCTACGTCATTAAGGTCAACTTTACTTTGAGGAAGCACCTAGTGCCAGTCTGATGAGAAATATACCACGAATGGGATGGCCTTAACAAACATGAGTTTATTCTTACAATTTGGAGGCTTTAAGCCCAAGATCAAAGTGTCAAGCTCTAGGAGCTGGGTGAAAGCCCCTCAACCTTGGGGTCCAGCTCTGCCTCCTTCTCCCAGCCCACTGGAGCTAGAGGTGTTTCTTCACTCATAGAGCTGTTGACTGCTGAGGCTGAGAAGCCCCAAGGTTGACAAGGAAAAAGGCACAGTCCCAATGTTACCAAACCACATGGCAGGCCATTAACTTAAGTCCATTGTAAGTCCCAAGGTCAGCAGAGCATAGCAGGTTGCTGAACAATGACGTGGCTACATACAGGGTCCAAGCATGCCAAAGGCTAGAGACCATTCCCAAAGGCTTCTCCTTATATATATGAAGCAGACTACATACCCAGAGGCAGCTACCTAGCTGCTTGTGGTAGATCCCACCATGGAGTTGATTGCCAGTCTCCTCATGGGGATTAACTACCACCAGCTGGCCAGCCACTCAACCAGGCCCAGCCAAGTTGACACACAAACCAAACTACTACACAACTCATTCCTGATTGTAGCTTGAATGCCTTCCAACCTGAGGTGTTCATCTTCAGGAACTATATCAGACACTATTTCCCTGCTATTCATTAGATTTGAAGTGGCCAATTATTTTAGAAGTGGAACTGGCAACACCCTTCTTCTTAGTCTATCTTAGAAGCTCTCCTAAAATCTGTCCACCATGGTGACTCTGCAGCTATTTTAAATACCAGTGGCATATTTTCTAACATCAGAGCAAAATACAAGCCACCGCAATACGACAAATACGAGTGGTGGGCTCCATTAATAGAAAGCATTAACCCTACACCACATGTGGCATAGCATGAACTCTTAAGTGTTTTTCTACCAGCCACCCAAGATATTGACTTCATGACATTTTCAGTATGAGAAAATCAATACGTCATTTAGAAATCACTATCCCACTAGGCAGTTCATATATGTTAGAATATTCTTTAAATACACTCTAATCTGAATATGTAAGCATTAATCAAATGTCCTTGAGTAGCAGCACAGACAGTGAAGCATTTTGGTATTAACTGAATGGTTGGCAGTTCGAATCTACACAGAGAGCCCCAGAAGAAAAGTCTGGAAACCTACTTCTGAAACACCACAGACTTAGGTAACACAGTGCTCCTAAGAAAACTCATGGGATAGCTATGAGTCAGAATCAACTTGATGGCAACCAGTTGATTACAGATCTATCAATTAATTCTAGCCCCATTCCTTCGAACTAAATGAAAAAAAGCGTAAATAATCAATGAAAGTAAATAACATAAAATAAATTTTTGAACAAGTTTCATTTACAGTATTTTACCATCCATGTGAACAGTGGTAAAATATGAATTTTATTCACTCTTCCATCTACTTGACCAGTAAGAAAATCTGTTTAGTGACTGTAAATATTGGAGATTTCGAGGAAGTCCCTCTTATCTTACATTTCCCCCAAGGTAATTTCTACGTATAAACATTTTAGAAGTATTTCACGTGGATTTTCATAGAAATTATGCCATAGGGGTGGTATGACAATAGAATTTTTGAATTGGAAAATGTAGGGTTATTTAGAGATAATCTTCTTGACTTTTATTTCACAGATTAAAAAAAAAAAAAAAAAAAAAAACCTAGAGAGATTAAGTAGCAGAGGACTAAAATGAAGTGCCCACCAGAAATATAGAAATGCAGATCATCAGAATTCTTGATGAGCATTAACATTTTAAATTATCACATAAGTGATCTGAGCAGATGTAAACAAAATTAATTTAGAACTAATAGCTAACAAATCATGATAAGAAAGAACATATTAACCAATAGTAGAAAACTTTAGTGAGGCATGTACAAGAGATAGCTGTATCTTTAGCAAAGGAATAGGTGTATTTTGTTCTAGGAAGAAAAATGATATAATCAAGATGATTATTTTTAAAATAATTTATAAATTCAACATGATCTCACTTGAGATAATAAAAGTGCTTGTTGTTTATTTACTCCTTGACAAAACAATCTGAAGTTAACCTACATAAATAGCTGAGAAAAATGTGAGAAATAATTTGAAAATGCACAGAAAATAATGGTCTGGGACTGAGCTCACTCTTGTGGCTTTCAGCCAAACAATAGAGAGGAAAATAGGGTGAACATTCACATCAGGTAGATATACTCCTGACAGTGCTCAATTCTGGGAGAACAGAAGGGCAGTGTTTGCACAGGGAGATAGCTAGTGGGGGAGGAGTGTGTGGGAGGATAGAACTCAAGGAAGAGGTAACTACAGGGAAGAAATCAGAAGAGAGATATTATAATGTGGGGAATTGCAGTTAATGTCATGAAATAAAATGTGTATGAGTTGCTTTATAGAAAATGAATTTGTTCTGTAAACTTTAACCCAAATCATAATTTTTTAAGTGGAAAAGTAGCCCTATTAAATTTAAAAATATTTTAAAATTTTAGGATAAAAAAGAAGTATGTGAATGGAATCTAAAGGAATTATGAAAAGAGACGAAGTACATATTGGAATTTAGATTATCAGATATGTATGAAAGGTGTATTTAATAAATAGTAATGTGACTATTGGGTAGCAATTTTGGGGAAAAAGACAATAAAATTCTCAAATTTTCTCCTTTATTTAATATAAAATTCTAATTGTATCAATGAATTAAGTTTTAAAATGTGAATTTCTTCTGAATTCTTCTATTTGAATTTTAAAAAATGATGTCAAAGAGGTAGAAAGAAACACTCTGAGCAAAGGTATGCTTAGTACTTAAACTTTGTGATATGATCTTAGCTTCTGTTTTCAAGATTACAGAATTAATTATAGGGTAACACCACTTTAATCTTCTACTTTCCCAAGTTTAGAGAATCTCAGAAAAAAATTGAAAAAGGCACAAAAACCCTCATGAGCACTGTGGTTGAATAAAAAACATTATTACACTTTCTAGCTAAGAGCTCAAATTCTGGACTTCTATTTGAGTTCAAATATCAGCTCTGATGCTGGTTAAAAGTGTGAAGTTTGCTGGTTGTTGTATTTATGTTGTCATTTTATAATTGAAAATGATAAACTATACATTTTATATTTCTCTTTAAAAAGAAAAACAACAAAATAAGATTTTTGTTATGTGACTTTATTTTTGTGCTTGATGACAAAAGAGATAATTCATTGTTTGCTTTAATCTGGGTTCTGTTCTGGGGACCTTGTTATCTGAAATCCCTTAGTGCAACAGAATGTTTGTGTGTGGTGGCTCCTCAGTTTGTATGTGTTAGTCAAATAAAGTCTGTAACTCCATTGTTCCCACCCCAGGACTTCTGCTCCCAATGTAGTTAATTAGGCTTCTCTGGAGCATTCTTCCAGGATTATCCCTAGGGTTCTATGTTCCCATCACAAGGGAGATTCTCTCTAAGACTGTCCTCTGGCTGACTAGATCTTACATGTCCTTCAAGCAACAAATTAGTCCTCATTTTCTAGGAAGCCAGCTTTTTAAATTCCAGCTCTGAAAATTTCTCTCTCCTTTTCCCAAATTATTACAATAATTATTGTACAGTGGGATTATATTAATTGTTTCTTATTCATTTTCTGACCAGATATTTATCTCTTTGCCTCATATATAAATTCTTTTCAGATTAGATTTTTAGTTTAGATTATAAACTCCTTAAAATAGAAAACAATGTCCTTTTTGTGGAGTTACATGTGGTAAGCAAATTTTTGTTGAGTTGAATGAAGTTGAGTTGGATTGGAGTCTATTCATACATATGTTGCTGTTTAAACTTACATTTATGCTGTTTCACCGGGCTGCAAGAAAAGCCACTGACAACACACATTTCTTCCCCAATATCTTCTTTTCAGTAGAAATCAGCTGTTTTCCATTTGTCCCACCTTCTTAACAATTTGTACTGAGTTTCAAAAATAAAGAGATTCTCCTAGGGCTGTATTGGCCCAAGTGCATTTGAGACATCAACTAAAGTTATATCTGATCCTATAATCCAGGGGACAGTGTTCCCACTTAGAGCTGGCAATAGCCGCAGCAGATAGGCAACAAGACTGGCCTTTTGGGGCTCAGGTCACAGCTTACCTTTTTCATGCAACCAGGTACATGATCCAACTTCAAGTTGGTTCCCACTCTATCACAACATGCCCCCACACTTATCCCCAATGTCACTGAACACATTTTCTTCCACCATTGCTTATGATCTGCTCCAGCAACATCTATCTAAGCATCAGGGAATCCTAGACTATGGTTCGATAGCAAGAATTTTATTCTTAATTTACTTACCTCAGTTTTAACAAACGGAACTCTGCAAAATCTCAGATGGCTAGCTATTGTTGCTATCTGCCATCAAGTTGGCCCCTAATTCATGGCGACTCCATGTGTTACAGAGTAGTACAACTCAGATAATTGTGCAATGCACCTGCAATGGCTTCCTCACAGTGTAGTGAAATTGCAGCCTCAAATTCAAGTTCATCTCTTGTCATTGTTGTCAAAGTAAAAGGGAGACAGTATAGAGTTTGGAAAATTAATTTATTTCCTTGAAGCTCAATTTCCCCACAGATATATGGGGAATAATATTACCTACCCTTACATGAAGGAGCTCTGGTGGTGTAGTGCCTAAGGCATTTGACTACTAACCAGAAGATTGGTGGTTCAAACCCACCAGCCAGGCCTCAGAAGGAAGGTTTGCCAATATAACTCCCATAGTGATACCACCTCAGAAAACCCAAGGAGGGGTTGCTATGAGTGAGTTTCAACTAGATGGCAGTGAGTTTGGTTTTTGGTTTACCCTCACATGACTATTGTCAAGGTCAAATCAAATGGTTTTCATGAGAGTTATTTATCATCTGTGAAGACCTATTTGTTCATGGGAGAATTGGTGGTTCAGTGGTAGAATTCTTGCCTTACATGAGGGAAACCTGGTTTCAATTACTGGCCAATGTACCTCAAATGAAGCCATCACCAATCTGTCATTCAGGGCCTGTGTGTACTATGATGATGAACATCTTTCAGTGGAGCAACCAGACTAAGAGATTAGGAAAAAGTCTGACTGTCTACTTAAAAAAATCAGCCAGTGAAAACAGTGTGAACCACAACAGTCTGATCCCATTGTGCATGGGGTTACAATGATTTGGGTACTGACTTACAGCAACTAACAAGAAAGAATAATTCAGGCATCAATGTGGGCTTTAGATGCTACAGTATACAAGCAAATGGATACCACAGAGAAATGAACTTTTATGTCGATATTGTACTTATGTTGAGTCCTTCCTAAAGAGCTCTGGTGGTATAGTGCCTAAGGCATTTGACTGCTAACCAAGAGGTTGGGGGTTCAAACCAGAAGGTGGTGGTTCAAACCCACCAGCTGCTCTGGGGAAGGGAAACTGGGCAATCTATTTCCATAAAGATTCACCACCTCAGAAATCCAAAGGGGGTTGCTATGACTTGGAATCAACTCATTGGCAGTGAATTTGATTTTCTTTGTGGTCCTTTCTACAAGATATTGTCCTTACTGTATGTTTTGGTTAGTTTTTATTGGTACTGAAAGAAGAAATATGGGAAATCCCTCTAAGAGTGGGTTTACTAAGTGAAACTTTCCAGGGTTTACACCTCTTCACCTAGAAGTCCTATTCTGTTTATGAATAATATTTACTCCTTGTATTATAAATATGCTTAATTATTTGGTGTCTCATCTAGTGCCTTGGATTTGAGTTTCTACTTTGTGTCTGCAATGGGTGAATTCAGTGAGGCTGCACATCTTTGCAGCCTCCCAGCCTCCTCAGTGCTGCCTTCATCTCTTTATTGCGGAGTGTATAGATGAGGGGGTTAAGCAAGGGAGTAATGACAGTGTAGAAGACAGCTACCACCCCATCTAGGGGATCCTGTGAGCCAGGCCGCAGGTAAACAAAGGTGCAGGGAACATAGTAAACAATTACAACAGTCAGGTGAGAAGCACAAGTGGAGAAGGCATTGCAGCGCCCATCTGCGGAACGAATTCTTAAGATGGCAGCTACTATGTAGCCATAAGAAGTAAGGATGAGCACAAAGCAGGTGAGGGCCAGGAAGCCAATGTCCACAAAGGTGACCAGCTTATTGATGGTGGTGTCAGCACAGACCAGGCGCAGTATGGCAGGAATGTCACAGAAGATGTAATCTACCAGGTTTGGGCCACAGAATGGCAGCCGGAATATAAAACTTGTTTGGAAGAGTGAGTGGAGTGTGCCTCCAAACCAGGTGCCAAAAGCCAAGTAGGTACAGGCACTGCGGGTCATGATGGTGGCATAGTGTAAAGGCTTACATATTGCCAGGAAACGGTCATAAGCCATGAGTGTGTAAAGGAAGCATTCAGTGCAGCCCAGAAAATGGAAAGAAAACAATTGGATTACACAGCCCCCAAAGGAGATAACTCTACTACCCCAGAGGAAGCCAGCGAGCATCTTGGGGACAATGGCAGAGGAAATGGTCATATCCAGGAAGGAAAGGTGACATAAGAACCAGTACATGGGGCAGTGGAGCTGGATATCCACCAAGACTGTGAGGATGATGAGCCCATTTCCAGAGACAGTGAGGATGTAGATGACAAAGAAGGCTAGGAATAGTGGTACACCCAGCTGTGGTGGGTGGTGCAGACCCACCAAAATGAAGTGAGGCACAGAAGTCTGGTTTTCCCTTTTCATTTCCTTGCTGTTCACATCTGCCAAGAGAAGTAGCAGAAAGGAAGTTTCAATACCCTCTAAATTCTCTAGGCATGGCATATATACTCTGTGTCATAATTAAATATGTTCAGAAAATGAGACTGCTCTCTGTCTAGTTCTTCATTCTCTCTCTCTACATTTCTCATACTTGATTCTGAGATCATGCTTGGTTCCAAGGAACAGTTGTTATCTCCAAGGTTAAACTCTTATGTAACAGATTATGTATAAGTCAAGAAAGTGAAGTAAAGATGACACAAGGCTATTTCCAAGTCAGGAAGAGGAGTATAATCATATAAAATATAAATCCATCTGAAAGAAAGGGTATTCTGTAACTTTCCTTCAGTTTTATCTGTGTACCAGGGAGTTACATCTTATTTAATTTTCCAGAGCCAGAGTTGGAATTATTTTTCCTAATACAATTATGTCCAATAAATATCTATGTATTTGTTAAACATACACTATCTCAGTCTCAAACTGGACCTAATACATTTCAGAATCTCTTGAAGTATAGCCAGAAACATCTACTTCCAAGATACCTATTTCAAAAGTGAATATCCCATTTACTACCCTTCAAGATAGTGAAGTAGTACAGAATCCTAGCTTTTGATTATGTTCTCTTCTCTCTGCCTCTGAATAAGTGCAGTCTATTCATCCATCTATCCATCCATCCACACATCCATCCATCCATCCACCCATATATCCATCAAATTATCCATTGACACAATAAGGCACCAAATTTAGTAGCTTAAGAGAGTGGCTTCTAATGTCAGGCTAACTGGTTCAAAATTCCAGCTCTTCTGCTTTTATGCGTTGGTAATCTTGAGAGGCCACCCACTTTTCGTTCTCTCCCACCATTAAGTGGAGAGCATTATATTGCCTACTGCATAGGACTGTTGTAGTATTAAATTCACATAATGGAATTTGAGAAGTGCTAGGCACAGTAGCATTCAATAAGCACTAGCTATTCTTTTCCATCAAATGCATGTATTGTGGTTCTATATTATTTCCCAATTGCCAGGGTCTGTGAAGAACTTTAGATGGGGAAGATTAAAGCAAATTTAGCTATTGTACATGAGGTGCATCTTTCCCAGTTTCACTTTCCTTTTACCCTCCAGTAGTCTGTGTACAAATGGGAGGCAAATAATGTGTCATTTTCCCAAGGAGTCATAGACAAACCAGAATCACTCAGAAGTGTTCAGAGTATGTGTAGAATGGAATCTGGTGTCCAACTGGACTCACATTTGCTGAGGGAATCATAGTAGTAGCTGTAGCTGCCACTGTCGGTATTCCATCCCTTTCTACACCATGTATTACCATATGTCCACCATCTGATCACTCTCAATCTTCAGTGCCACAGAGACTTCTCTTCTTAGTGAAAACAAGCTTTCTGGGACTGAAAATTTTCCTTGGATGAGGGACTTTAGATGATAAAGCTAGGATATTGGCAAACCAGGACAATTGGTCACTCTGTCAGTCTACACCCCATAGAAACAACATAATCTCTCAATATGTAGCTACATAATCTATTCTGAAACAATTTTGAAGGTAATTATTAGTGAGTTCTTAGGTTCCTCCTTCATTACCAACCTTAATTGGCCCACCTTGCCCCAGCAGAAAGCCCAATCTTACTAACACGGCTTATAAGAACAGAAGAGCTTCATTTGGGATCAACCACTTCTCTAGTCTCATCTCTCACCACTCCTTTCTAGCAAATTGGGCCCTAGCCAAACATTTTTGTCCTGTTTATTTCTACAACAGATCCTTTCATGTACGGTAGTCTTGTTCCTGATTCTGGAAATATTACTACTGATATTTCAAGATCTCATTCAGATGTTACAACTCAGTACCACTTTTCTCCCCTTTCCTCCAAATATTCAATTGTTTTTCAAAGCCCCCACAGTACGTCATTCATGTCTCTGTGACAGGCTGAAACCAAACCTGTTGCAACTTACCCTTCTGTCTGCTTCATCTCCCCACCAGGCTGTGAGCCTTGATAGGGAGTTTATCTCATATTCCTTTTTCTTCCAGGTTTGCAGTATACCTCACACAGCAAGATTCTTAAAACTTATTGAGTGAATGCATTTCTCTCAGTCTGGAAGTCCTTATTAGCTAGACACTGCTCCCAGCCTGATGTTAGTTAAGGTCTTACAGTATGACTTTTCAAATCATATGTTCCAGTACTGAGATTGTCACTTACTAGCTATATTATTTTGGACAAATATCTTATATTTTCTATTGTCAATTGTTCATTTAAAAAATATGGGGGGATGGGATGGTTTCTGAAGTTTCCTACTGAAAAAAAAATATCTATTTTTTATGCATTATATCAATTCACATTATAATTTATCACAAAAATCATTTTTTGTTCAAGTTCCAGTTCTCCCTGCACCATACATCCTCTCTTGCTTCTCTACCACTTTGCTACCTGTGTTTGTATTTACTTTTATAGTTTACTGTTCTCTTTGTGCAAAAATTTTGATTTTTTCCATCAGAAGACAGAAAAGTACCCTCGGTTTACCTATTAACAACTAAGTGCTCCATTTATTTGGAGTATGCATCAGGTAGTAGCACATTGTATTATCAGCTTATGAGCTATTCATCTGATCTGACTCATAGTGACCCCTCCTTGGGTTTCCAAGGTGGTATCATTATGGATGTAGATTGCCCAATGTTCCTTTTGAGGAGTGGCTGGTGTGTTTGAACTGCCAACCTTCTTGTTAGCAGTCAGATGCCTTAGGCACTATAGCACCAGAGCTCCTGTGTAATAGAAAAAGAAGCAATTTTCCTCAAAGGACATTTGCACTCATATATTAGCTTCATCTGACCAATTGAAACCCTGTATGAACCAAACTAGACTTAAGGTAGACTTTGAAACTCACCTGTGTGGGGAAAAAATGACCTCAGAGTAGAATGACCTCAGTAAGCAGAGAACAAACTCCCTCTTTCCCCTTCCCACTTCTTTGTAAAGTATAATGCCATTAGGAGGGCTCAACTACCATCTCTGTTCCAACATTTGTAGCATAATTTCAATAAATACGCATATCAGTAGAATTTCCTTTACTACACTTCTGCATCCCTTCTGGAGCCTTTGCTGTAGTGGCCACTACCTGGAAGTGCATCTGCACCGCCACCATCACCTGCTGCTTGTCAGGTTCTTGCTCTTCTTGGTTCAGTTTGGAGCCTCCTTTTCAGTCTTGACCAGTTTCTTACTGTTCTCCTTTGATATGCCACAACTTACTGTTCTGTGTCTTTTATATACTCATTTGAGTCTCACCCCTCCACATTTTTAGCTTTTTGAAACTGTTGGGGTTGTCCCTAAGCTTTGACTTCCAGAGTCTCCTTTCTGGTAAGCAGTTTCTTTCTTCCAGTACTCCCAAAGGGGTGGGGGGTGAAGATGAGCCAACATCATGTCTGCTTCACATTTCAGGAGAAATTAACTGTCATAGAAATAAGTTGCAATGGGATTTGTTAACAACAAACTTATATGTTTGTTAACACATAAGCTGTGCCTATTCTAGGAAGTCCTTAGCTGTGTCCCATTAGCATAGGATCTTGTTAAAAGCATGCACTTGATCAGGAATCAGGAGAGCCCTTTCATTTCTCTGGGATTAAGTTTTCTCACCTGTAAATTAGAGATAATATTTCTTTACCCACTTATCCCATAAAGGTACGAGGATAGAATTGAAAGAACATTAAACCCACGAGTGTTACATAAATGTCATGTGTTAATTACTTAAAGTATCCTCTTTATTGAACTGAGATTGTGGTAAATTACTGAGACTTTGCTCCAGGAAAGTGGTTGCTGTAGAATTTATTCTGATTCATGGTGCCTCCAAATGTGTGACACTAGAGCTGTGCTCCAATGTCTGATACTTGATCCTTTTTTGATGAACGTAAGTTGTTATTTTTTATGACATCCCAAATATCTAATTTACCATATGCTCTGGTAGCATAGTGGCTAAAGCACTTGGCTGCTAACCAGAAGGCTGGCGGTTCAAACCCCCCAGCCACTCCTCGGAAGGAAGGTTGGGCAATCCTACTTCCTAGCGATACTGTGTCGGAAACCCAAGGAGGGGTCTCTATGAGTCGGGGCCAACTTGACCGCACATAACAACAACAACATTGCAATTTTAGTTGTGTCTTTTCTGTTTGCCTACTTTTATAAAAAACTGATCTCATAGTTTTCTCCCAGGAACTTTATAGTTTTAGGTTGTTATAGGTCTTTGATCCATTCTGAGTTAGTCTTTCTATAAGGTGTGAAGTATGGGTATTTTTTTCATTTTTTATGCAAATAGATATTTTTGCCAGCATCATTTATTAAAGAGATTGTTTCTTCCCCATTGAATAGATTTTGATCCTTGTTGAAAATCGATTATCCATAAGTGACTGGATTTGTTTCTAGGGTCTCAATTCCATTCCACTGGTCTATGTATCTAACTTCAGGGCTTCTGTCCTTTCTATATAAAGCCATTAGTTTTTCAATTTCTGTAAAGAATTCTGTTGAAATTTGTATTACCATTTTCATTATGTTAAGTCTTCCAACCCATGTGTGTGGAATCCCCTTTCATTTATGTAAGTTTCTTTTAGACTCTTCTAGTAGTGTTTTGTAATTTTCATAGGATACGTCTTTCTTCTACCTGGTTAGGTTAATTCCTAGATATTTTATGGTTTGTGTGGCTATTGTAAATGGTATTTTTTTTCTTGATTTCCTTTTTAAAATATTCCTTGCTAAAGTAAAGGAACCCAACTGACTTATTTTTAAAAATTATTATTGTGATTGGGGTGAAAGTTTACAGAGCAAATTCATTTACCATACAGCAGTTCATACACATTTTGTCTCATGATATTTATTGTAGTTTCCCACAATGTAACAGCTCTCTTCCCACTATCTCCCCATAGTTACCTCTTTCCTGTGTCCTTCCCTCCCATGCACTCCTGACCCTGAGCTGTCTCCCTGTGTATACACTGCCCTTCTATTCTCACATGACTGATCTATCCAAGGAGTGTATTTACCTAATGTAAACGTTCAGCTCATATGCCTCTTTTATTTGAATGGAAGCCACAGAAATAGGTTCAATTCCAGACCTGAAAGGCAGCTAGGGGCCATAGTCTCAGGGGTTCCCCCAGGCTCTATCAGACTGCAAAACTGGTCCTTTTTTTTTTTTTTTTAATGATTTTAAGTTTTGTTCCTTGTTCTTCCACTCTATCCAGAATCTCCTACATAGATCTCCCTCTGAGTGGTTGACAGTGGTAGCCGGGCACAATCTAGTTTTCCTGGTCTCATAGATATATAGGCTGAGTATTACATTTTCTACTAGTCCCTTGGACTAACTGTTTCCATGCATCTTTGATTTTCTTCATTCCTCTGTGCTGTGGACAAGGAGAGATCTATCATTGCATCTAGATGTTTTCTTGCAAGCTTTTAAGATCCCACTTGCTACTCACCAAAGTAGGATGTGGAACAATGATTTTGTGTAGTATGTTATGCCAATTCAGCTTGATGTGCCTTCCAACCATGGTCCACAGTCCACTGGTCTAACTATTTGTTCTCTTGGGGGAGGTGGCTGTGGCCATGAGGTCACCACAACCTTGTCCTTTGTCAGCTCTACTGTATACCTGGACATTCTTACAGAACATACAAATTCACTAGTAGAAATATTGTCTGCCAACCTTATGCATTGTCACACTCCCCCCCCCTGCATAGACATACCTAATAGTTCAACCTGTCCACCATCTACCCATCCAAAGATTAATGTTTGTCTTCACTGACAATGCAGTACTGTATGTGCAAAAAGGTTCATCTTTGTTTTCTGTTTCTCTCATGTACCTCTCTCTGTCTTCCTCTTCTTCAATGCCACTGCACTGATAACTCATATTTGGTGCATTGCCCTTCCCTTCATTCAAATCAATACTTGTCTCTACCTACCTAGTAGTGTTCCCTCCCCTCCCTGGTAACCAACGCTGGTAACCAACAAAGAAAGTTTCCTTCCATATATAAACCTTTCCTTGATTTTCAGAATTGCAAACTAATACAATATTTTTCCTTCTGTGATTGACTTATTTCACTCAGCATAATGTCCTCCAAGTTCACCCATGTTCTGCAGTGTTTTGAACATTCTACATTATTCTTTAGGGTTGCATAGTATTCCATCATGTGTATGTACCATAGTTTGGTTATCCAGTCTTCTGTTGATGGGCACTTAGGTTGTTTCCATCTTTTTTGCTAATGTAAACAGTGCCATGATGAACATGGGTGTGCATATATCCATTCTTGTCCTGCATCTCACTTCTTTGGGATGTATATTTAGTAATGAGATTGCTGGATCAAATGACATTTCTAATTCCAACTTTTTAAGGCAACACCATACTGCTTTCCACAGTAGTTGTATCATTTTACAGTCCCATCAGCAGTATATGAAAGTTTCAGTCTCTCCACATTCTCACCAGCATTTGTTATTTTCTGTCTTATTGAACTTTGCTACTAGTGCTGGGGCAAGATTGTCTCTCATTGTTGTTTTTATTTGCATCTCTCCAAAGGCTGATGATCATGAGCATTTCTTCATGTGTCTGTTGGCTGTCTGAATATCCTCCTTGGTGAAGGGTCTGTTCATGTCTTCTGCCCATTTTTAAACTGGATTATTTGTCTCTCTGCTGTTGAGGTGTTGGAGTTTTCTATAAATGCAAGAGATAACACCCTTGTCAGAAATGGCATTGCTGGATATTTTTTTCCAATCTGTAGGTTTTCTTTTGACTTTTTTGGAGAAGCCTTTGGAAGTACACAAACATTTAATTTTTAGACGGTCCCATTCATCTAGCTTCTCTTCTGCTGTTTGTGCATTTTGGGTTATGCTTAATAGTCTATTTATGCCATATATTGTTGTTATGTTGTTGTTAAGTACTGTCGAGTCATTTCCGACTCATAGCAACCTCATGCACAGCAGAACGAAACACCGCCCGATCCCATGCCAGCCCCACAATCCCTGCTATACTTGAGCCCATCATCGCAGCCACCATGTCAATCCATCTCGTTGAAGGCCCCCCCCCTCTTTCGTCAACCCTCCACCCTACCAAGCATAACATCCTTCTCCAAGGAATGCTCCCTTCTGACAACATGACCAAAATAGGTGAGACGAAGTCTGGCCATTCTTGCTTCCAAGGAGCATTCTGGCTGCACTTC
>NW_006921845.1:508379-513490 GCF_000298275.1 Orycteropus afer afer | reverse complement strand
ATCTTACTTGCGTGCGATATTAATGATATTGTTCTATATATTGTTGTTGTTGTTGTTGTTATGTGCCGTCGAGTCAGCCCCGACTCATAGCAACCCCTCCTTGGGTTTCCGAGGCAGTATCACTATGGAAGTAGGATTGCCCAAATATATTAGTGCCCCTAAATTTGCCCGTAGTTTTTCCTTGAGGAACTTTATAGTTTTAGGTTTCACATTTAAGTCTTTGATCTATCTGGAGTTTTTGTGTATGGTGTGAGAGACAGATCTTGTTTCATTTTCTGCAAATGGGTATCTACTTTTGTCAGCACTATTTGTTAAACAGACAATCTTTTCCCCACTTAATGGATTTTGGCCCTTTGTCAAAGATCAGCTCAACATAAATCAATGGATCTATTTCTGGGTTCTCAATTGTATTCTATGGGTCTATGTTTCTGTCATTGTACCAATACCAGGCAGTTTTGACTACTGTGGCTGTGTAGCAGGTTTTAAGATTTGGAAGTGTGAGACCTCCAAGTTCTTTTTCCTTTTCATATAAAGTTAGTGATTGTTTTCTCCATATTCCATAATGCTTATGGGATGTGGATTGGGATTGCATTAAATGTATACATTTCTTTGGGTAGAATTGACATTTTCATGATGTTCAATCTCCCTACCCACAAGCATGGTATGTTCGTCCATTTATGTAGATCTCTTATGGTTTCTTGAAGTCGTCTTTTATAATTTTCTTTGTGCAGGTCTTTTGTGTCTCTGGTAACTTTTTTTCCCAAGTATTTTATTTTTTTGATAGCTATTGTAAATGGGACAGATTTCCTTAATTCTTTTTCAGCAATCTCTGTGCTGATGTAGAGGAATCCGTCTGAGTTTTGGATGTTGATCTTGTGTCCTGCCATGGTGCTAAATCTCTCAATTCGTCCCAGTAGATTTTTGACTGAGTCTCTTGGGTTTTCTGGTTATAGGATCATATCATCAGCAAATGGGGATAGTTTGACATCTTCCGTATCAATTTGGTTGCCTTTGATTTCCCTTTCTTGCCTTAATGTCCTGGCTAGGACTTCCAATACAATGTTGAATAGAAGTGGTGATAGAGGGCATCATTGTCTGGATCCTGTTCACAAGGGGAATGGTTTTGGTCTCTCTCCCTTGAGAATAATGTTGACTGTTGGTTTTGTATAGATGCCCTTTATTATGTTGAGGAATGTCCCTTCTATTCCTATTTTGCTGAGAGTTTTGATCAGGAATGGGTGCTGGATTTTATCAAATGCCTTTTCTGTATCAGTTCATATGATCATGTGGTTCTTATCCTTTGTTTTATTTATGTGATGGATGATATTATTGTTTTTCTAATGTTGAACCATCCTTGCATAACTGATATGAACCGCATTTGGACATAATGTATTATATTTTATAGATGTCTTGGAGTCTATTGGCTAGGATTTTGTTGAAGATTTTTGCATCTATATTCATGAGGGATATTGGTCTGTAGTTTTCCTTTTTAGTGATGTCTTTGCCTGGTTTTTGGATCAATGTTATGCTTGCTTCATAAAATGAATTTGAGAGGAGTCTATCCTTTTCTGTGTTCTGGAACAGTTTGAGTAGGATGATGTCAGTTCATCTCTTGTAAGGTGGTCTGGTTTTAACAAATTCCCCTAATTTCTTCTTATCTAAAAATGTCCTAATTTCTCCATCATATTTGAAGGAAAATTTTGCTGGGTATATAATTCTTGGTTGGAAATTTTTCTCTTTCAGGGTGTTATGTATACCATCCCATTGCCTTTTTTCCTACATGGTTTCTACTGAGAAATCAGAGTTTAGTCCTATTGGTTGCCTTTTGTAGTTAACTTTTCATTTTTCCTGTGCTTCTCTCAAGATTCTTTCTTTGTCTTTGATTTTGGAAGTTTCAAGATGATATGTCTTGGTGATTTTCTTTTGGGGTATAGCCTGTTTGCAGTTGGTTGGACTTCATGAATGGATATATTCACATCTTTATCTTTCATCTTACCATGGAAGTTTTCTTCCAACAAATTTGGACAATTTTCTCTGTGGCTTTATTTTTCTCTTCCTATTCTGGAATTCCAATTTGCTGTTGTTGTTGTTGTTATGTGCCATGGAGTTGGACCTGACTCATAGCAACCTCTCCTTGTGTTTCCGAGGCAGTATCACTATGGAAGTGGTTTGCCCAACATTCCTTCCAAGGAGTGGATGGTGGGTTTGAACTACCAGCCTTCTGCTTTGCAGTCAAGTGCCTTAGGCACTATCCTCCTTTTGATGTTATCCCTCATGAATTTTAGGCTTTCTTCATTTAGTTTTGATCTTTTCTGATTGATCCCTGTCCAAAAAGTATTCAGTTTTTTGTCTTCAATATCATTAATTCTGTCTTCCATTGATTCGATTCTACTCCTTTGTCCTTTCAATGTGTTATCTATTTCTGCAAATTTAGTGTTAATCTTCTGGATTTCTATCTGTAGATTTTGTATCATTTCTAATTTTTCACTAATTTTGTCATTTGGTTCATATGTTTTCTTCGGAACTGTTGTAGGGTTTTGTCTGTGTTTCCTTAATTTCATCAGTGTTTTCCTTGATCTGTTTCTCAATCCAGTGATGGTACCCATATATAATTCTTTTGAATTCCTTACCAGAGAGTTCTAATGCTGCTTCCTCAGTGATGTGTATCCTGGTCCCTTCTTTGTACTGCTTTATCTTGTTTCTTTGTGTGGACTGTGATGATCTGTTGTCTCTGAGACATTGTGACATTGTTTTATTTATATTTAATTGGTGAGTGTATGTTGGAGTGATTTACCAAAGATTTTTGTTTTGTTTTTTTTTTCTTCCCCTTTGGATGTATTTGAGTAAGCAGGTGATCCTCTTTTCTCTAGTTGGCAGAACTTGTGCACTTACCACCTATCTCCTGGTGGTTATGATAGAGAATGAGAGCTACTGGACAAATCTCTGTTAACTGTTTGTGAAGAGAATTTAAAGGTGAGTAGGGCTCTTGTTGGTGGTTGTGTATCCTTGCGCAGTTGGTGCAGAAGGAAATGGTGGCCCTGACTCAGTAAGTGAGGCTGCAGGAGATGCAGTTGTAGTTGGGTAATATGAGCACAGTTTTTGCTCCCCATTCTATTAGATAAAAATGACAATTGAAAAACCATCAAAAAAATAAAAGTAAGAGGACAAAAACACACAATATACAAAAACACAGGAATGATCACCAAAAAGAGAAAAAAGAAAAAAAAATAAAGAGGAAAGGCAATAAATGGGAGAAAATATTTAAAGTAATACTTTAAAAAGACCAAAGAAATATAAATAGAAAAAGGGGAAAAAATACCTCAAATATCTGGGGAGGGCGTAATAAGAGAAAAGTGGTAGAGTAGGTGAATAATGAAGATAAAAGTGGGAAAAATGCAAAAAGAAAAACAAGGAATGGGGAGAACCACATGAAAGAAAAAAATGGGAAATAAGAAAAAGAACAAGAGAAAAGCTAAAAACTAGAACCTGGGACAACAAGAAGAAAGAATAATAATAAAATGGAATGAAATAAAAAGAATAATTTTAAAACAGACAAAAAAAATAATCTGTGCAATGCAGGGTAGGGCACCTAGAGTCCGTCAGAACACACAGACTGGCATGGAATTTCTGTCAGCTCAGAAGAGGGTGAGGTATGGCCACATCTCCGTTCACCAATAGGGTGTGATGTATGAGAGTAACAAGGGGAATATCACACCTTTGCAGTCCTCAGTGTCCTTGCTGTCCCTGTCAAGTGGAACCTATCCTTAGGTCCCTGAAATGTGAGAGAACACTGTCACTTTAAATATCCAAAATGGTCCAATTACTTGTAAATATTCAAAATGCCTGCACCCTCTGGATAGCCAAAAGTCCACAGCTCAGTCTGTCTCCTTCAATGTTTCCCCTTTTATTTGTCAGCCACCAGTGCAGTCCTCTGTGCTCGCCCCTGGCTAGCAGGGCTGATTTTAGGTTAATTCTTAAGTCCTGGCACCAAGTAGAAATATCCAAACTGTCTGTGCTGTCAGGATCACTGACCGTCTGCAGCTCTCTATGTCTCCTTTTTTGCTGTTTTCATGCAGGTTCTTCTACTAGTTGTGGTCCACTTCTATATCCTTTTTTTCAAAGCTCGGGGCTCCAGGATTATCTTCTGTATCTTTGTTAATTAGTTCCTCTTTTCTTTGTTGAAGTGGGTCTGTGTAGTTTGTCTGCCTAGTCCAACATCTTACCAGAACTCTCCAACTGAATTTTTTGTGTAATGATCTTTTACCCTGAAAGTGCTGAATTTGATTAGCTATAAGTCAGGTCTGACTCAACAGCAGAGAATTTGTCTTGTTCTTGTTTGTTTGTTTTGAATTATGGGGGCTATATATACATTTTTTAAATTGTGATTTGGGTGAAGATTTACAAAGCAAATTCACTTTCCATACAGCAGTTCACATATACTTTGTCTCATGACATTGACCACAGTTCACCACAATGCAACAGCTCCCCTCCCACTTCCTCCCCATAGTTACCTCTTCCCTGTGTCCATCGCTCTGTGGACTACTGCCCCCTGAGCTATCTCCCTGTGCATAAGCAGCCCTTCTTTCTCCAATGATTGTTCTCTCCAAGGAGAGTATCTACTTGAGTTAAATGTTCAACTCATATGCCTGTCTTTATTTGGCTGGAAACCACAGGTGTGGGGTCAATTCCAGACCTGAAGGGCAGTTAGGAGTCATAGGCTCAGTGGTTCCACCAGGCTCTATCGGACCAACAAACCTGGTAGCCACCCCCCCTTTTTTTTCTCCTCCAAATGATTTTGAGGTTTGTTCCACATTGTTCTCCCTCTCTATCAAGGATCACCTACATAGATAGATCCCCTTCTAAGTGGATGACAGTGGTAGCTGGGCACCATCTAGTTCTGGTCTATAGTTGTATAGGCTGTAGATCGGATGGTGTACCATTCACTAGGACTAATTGTTTCCATGAATTTTGGTTTTGATCATTTTCCTTGCTCTGGATGAGGAGAGACTCAACGTTGCATCTAGATGGCAGCTTGCTAGCTTTTAAGATCCCAGTTGCTACTCGCCAAAGTAGGAGGTGGAACAATGTTTTGTATTGTATGTTATGCCAAT